>NC_045163.1:2601136-2650842 GCF_900700415.2 Clupea harengus | reverse complement strand
TCCCCTGCAGATGGACGACTCACCGCAGGCCGCACCCACGTGCCGCCGGCCTGATGGATGGTGCGCCGGGGAGCGTTCTCTGGCCCGGCCGGGCCCCTCTCGGATGGGCTAGCGTGGAGGCGCCGTGCGCCGGCGGCAGATTTATGTGCCGGTGGACGGGCGCGTGTCCCCGGCGCGGCGCTCTCCTTGAGAGGTCGTTAGTGCGGCGGTGGCGCGGGCCGAGTGACAGATAGGTGTGAGGAGGCCATTAGCACTGATGAAGATCAGACCCCACCCGCGCCTCCAGACGCCCCTCTCCACGGCCCTGCCAACCACGCCACATCCCTCTCCATTCAATTACCCCCCCCCCTTTCACAGTCAGGGCCATGCAGCGCACATGTGTATGCAAGTGTGTAGGTGCGTGTATAGGGGTGTCCTTCTCTCTGTGTGTGTGTGTGTGTGTCCTTAACCTTTTGTTTGCGTGAGTAAATCCAGTCTTATTATTTTGTTTCTTTAGGCCTGAGTGTTTTCAGTTGCTTTCATCTAGGGGGCTCTTAGGGGGCCGTCCCTAAGATGATGATGATGATGATGATGATGATGATGATGGTGACATGGCCGCCACTTTATCCAATTACATTTCATTCTCTGTGAAGCTTCAGTCTGAGCTCTGCCCTCCAAAGCCTTCACCGTGTCCTCAGTGGCAATGACTAGGGAAATCTATTTTTGATTGACAGACACATCACGGTAATCAGCCAATATGTTCTATTTCTATGAGAAGGATGTAATCGATCGGAAACATCAGTAGCCAAAGCCTTTTCTGGGTTTGTTTCATGTAAAGTCACGCTAAATGCTAGTAACCTTATACAGGGTAGGTTCACTTCACTGTTCACCCAAACCATCTCTCATGGTACCGTTGTCTTAATAATAACGCTTAGTTGTGGGCTACAACCTACAAGAAAAGAAATATGATTTTAAAACGACCTAGCTAGCAACAGCGTTTTCACTAGTTTTTGCGAATCTGTGTGGATGAGGATGACCTCTCAAAACGGTGTCGTATGGATGTGAACCCTTCTGAAAACACAAAGGAAAAACGTTGTTTTCAACACAACAGCCCCTTGGTTAAAGTGTGTAAAGCACAGCCCAGAGTTCGCCCCCTGGCCGTCTCATCGATGTCACTCCTCAAGCGTGCTGCAGCACACACACATGGTCACACACACCATCCTGCCGATAGTCATGGATTCCTGAGATACCTACAGTTTCATGGGATTTGTGGAAAAGGACCGGTTCATTGCCCATATTGCACTTAGGCATGGTTTGGCAGCAAGATGGACAATGTAACCAGTTGGAGTGTGTACAGTGTGTGTGTGTGTGTGAAGCCTTTTAGCTGCAGGTGAGAGTGTGTGCGTGTGTGTGTGTTACCTTCAGGCGGTCATTAGGCAGGGCCACTGCGCCTTTCTTGATGACCTCTTGAACCCTCTCCACTGAGAGGTCAGCTCCTGCCTGTTCAAGACGCTGGCTGAAGAAGCCGATGACCTGTGGGCAGATACAGAGGAGTAAATACACCATCAGAGGAGTAAATACACCATCAGTCGCCCAGAGTAGATGTCTCTGAGCAAAACTCAAGGCAGATTCTCTACACTACAGGTATCACATTTATTCATTATTTAGGGAACACTGTGACTGACACAAGAAACTATTTGTACACTATAGGCAACCTAACAACATTACAATACTATGAAAACAAATAATACATCAATAAATGTTCAAAAAAAATATGAAATGCTTGACAGATGGCTTGGTTCATTCTGTTGATCCTGCGGTAGCAAGTCAGAAATAAATCCATCTGGGCTGTGTGCACATCCACTGATTTGTCACTTTATTCTGAGGCTTTCCACACAAGCCTAATTTACTGTTTACAAATCCTCTTCATTAGTTTTCCACCCTACAGGGCTATATCACTATCAGGCAGCACTCCGAGCAGGAAGAAGAAGAGGAGTATCGCTCTCTCTCTCCCGCTCTCTACACTTTCCAGTTCAATCTGAAACACTGTTTCCTTTTTCTCTTCCTTGTAGAATGGGTAGCTACAGAAAGTCCTCGTCCAATCAGGCTCTGTGCACAAAGCCTTGCATGAATATTTTACTTCCTGGGGTTGAATGCGGGAGGATTAAAGGCTGTGTGATGTGTCATGTGTGAATGTATGTCTCGAGCTGGATGGAGGCGCGTGGAGAAGCCTATGTGCCTATACATGTGTGATTGCCAGGTGCATTCAGGCAGCTATATATAAGCTTATCCATGACAGCTGCGTGTCGTTTGTGTCATGTGTTTGAACAAGATGCAACACCTTGTGGTTTCTCACTGAGATATACGTATGTTCTCGTGTCTGTGTGTGTGTGTGTGTGTGTGTGTGTGTGTGTGTGTGTGTGTGTGCTCACCGTGTCCAGGTTCTGCATGATATCCTGGAAAGAGGGGTGTGAGCGGAACTGCTCGAACAGCTCCCTCTTGTAGAGCAGAGCGTACACAAGGTTGGGGTTGTGGTGCAGTGAGTTGGATAGGCAGGAGTTGATGATCTCCAGCATCATGCGGATCACCTCCTCGATCACATTCAAGTCCTGCGCCTACGAGGAAGACAGAGATAGTTGCAGACAAAGGCAAATGATCAAAAGAAATGATCTTTTCTCTCTCTTCCATAGTGATTTCTTGTCCAGATGCTGAATGGTGCAGAATGGAAATGGATGGAAGCGTTTTTTTTAAAGTTTAATACAATTTCTTTATAAGCATTTGTGATCACTGAAGTTGAAGGACAAGTGTATCCATGGGGGGAGGGGGGGGGAGAGAGAGCTAAAGACAAATGACATTTCACAATGTGATCTTTTCACAATATTTCACAAGTTCCCTGTGACATCCAACAAACATCAAATAAACTTATACTTATATGTATAATGTTATTTCACCTCTCTCTCACCCGTCAAATAAACAGTATATACTTATATGTATAATGTTATTTCACCTCTCTCTCACCCGTCAAATAAACAGTATATACTTATATGTATAATGTTATTTCACCTCTCTCTCACCCGTCAACTAAACAGTATATACTTATATGTATAATGTTATTTCACCTCTCTCTCACCCGTCAACTAAACAGTATATACTTATATGTGTAATAGTATTTCACCTCTCTCTCACCCGTCAACTAAACAGTATATACTTATATGTGTAATAGTATTTCACCTCTCTCTCACCCGTGTGCACACATTAAAGGGGAAGTAGAGATGCAACAGCGGAAACAACTAGTGTTGGATGTCAGTTTGAATGTGTCAACATATATTAGTGTGTATGCGTATGTGTGTGAGTGTGCGTCTCTCTCCGTGTGTGTGTGTGTGTGTGTGTGTGTGTGTGTGGTAGCCGCGGCCTGGTCTGGCTGGGAGTTGGCCAGTGCTGATTTTATCTGTCTGCAATAGACTCTCTGGAGTCACTGGTGTTGGACGAGACAATACACCAGCACTTCACAGTATGCAAAACAGGAACATATCCCTACCTGGGAAACACCTGTGATCTAATGTAGCCTGGACCCCCGGGGGGGGGGGGGGGGGGGGGGGGGGGGGGGGGGCGTGGTGGCGGCGGTTACAAACACGCACATCAGTGGGCCGCAAATTACTTTCTAGTCAGAATGGTGGTCCCTGGGACAAAACCAGTTAAAAAAAACCCTGCTCTAAATGACAGAAAAAGAAGAAAAGCCAAAAATCTGATTTTCAATGAACCCAGAAATGTCTCTTAACCTCCTACTGAGCCTGTACTTCTGAAAGAGGGGAAGGAGGAGAATAGACATGTCAAGGCTCCACTTCATGAAGCAGATGGACCACAGACGATCGGATGGGACACAGAACTGCTCTTGTTTCTCTAGTTTCTGCTTGTTCTCTAGATGCGTGTGAAGCTCCTGTTCCAGGCTGGTCAGAGGAGAACATGGAGCAGCTCACAGAACCCTGACAGCAGGAAATAAATCACTTCGCTGATACCATCTTCACTTCTCATACACATATGACCAAAGGGGAGGTGAGAAGACGGCGAGAGAGAGAGAAAGAGAGAGACTGAGTGAATATTGGTATAATCTGTAGCATATTGTTTACTGTCAGGGACTAGCGTGAGGAAGCTGTGCTGGCCCTAAAATAGAACAATATGCCCCCGCGTTTGCAAACATGCCTTGGATAAGATCTGCGCTGGGCGCGGCTATGTTTGGGTGCTGATAGCAGACGAGAACCTCTGCTTCAGTCTGAGAGGAAAACATGACTAAGAACAGGTGATTGTCAGCAGGGTGCATGTCATTACTGCCAACCCACACGCACGCTTCACCATCACCAGTCCTCCTGCTGTAGGCTGCGTGGCGAAGGACGCCGTGTTTCTGGGGTTGTCTTTGGAAACCCAAGCAACAAAAGTACACAAGAGATTTCTTTAAAAGATTCATTGTGACTGTGACGCGTGTAAAAGCATAGAAGGCTTCAGCTGCGATGATATTCAAATAGTGGCACATTGACATCCTGCACTGTCAAAAAAAACAAAACCACAACCGCATAGTCTGGGCGGCTGCTCAGCCAAGTTACCATAGAAACACACGCGAGAACATAAGATACATGGCTTGACATCAAACACAAACCACCAGCGACAGGAAGCGACAGCGTGAGACAAAACAGGTCTTTAAAGGAGTAAACAGCCTGTGTAGACACGCTTTGACCGAGAGGACACCTGGCATGCGATCGCATGTAAATATGTAAAATATACGCTATGATGTACTGCATAGGGGGACACGGAGCGTGGCCACAAACGATCTTTAATCCGAGTAAAACAAAACAATAGTCTAATGTGAAAATAATGCCCCTTCCTGGGGACCAATCAGCTGCACCGTGCTGAAAGCCGCTGCTGTGCACATTTCTGCAAGCTGCTGCTGAGGTTTGTGGGTGACGGCGGCGAGTTGAAACAGACATGTTCCCACGGGCTTAAAGCTCTATCTGCCTCTGACGAGTGTGTGTGTGTGTGTCTATGTCTATGTCTATGTGACAGCAGTGTTAGGTAAGAGCTATACTGGGAAACTGGGCTTAAGTTCTCTCTGGTTTTAAATAGATTTATCAACCATCTCCAAACCTAGCCACCCCTACCAATCCCATGCATGAGTACACAGACCCATCTAGCCCTAAGCACACACATAGTGCCACTCTGATTTCCCCATCTCCCATTCAGCCCCCGGGAGCCATCAGCTGGGGCATCCTTCAGGGGCCGCTCTGGCTGTGGCCCGACTCACACGGGGCCTCTGGTCGCCGGAGCTCGCCGAGTGTCTGCCCCAGTGCTCCCTGCTCTAAAGCTCCAGGGCTGCTGTCAGTGAGCTACCCAGACACAGATGCACGGGGAGCCAGGAGCCCAAAGAGGCTTACAGCCCTCTAATGAAATAAGCCCCAGCCCAGATCGGACTGCCCAGCAACATCACGCAACAAGCCTGCTCCTCTCTTACAACTCCCCTTTGCTGTTTCCATAGCCACGGGGCGGAGGCATGCTCCAGACGGTGAGCCGTGCAATGTGGGCAATATTAGCAGGGCGGGAGACTGTCGCCGCCATTGTTAATGTGATTACAGCAGCGGCTATATTGAAGAGCTAACACTGAGTTACGAGCTGCCTGTGCTGCGCTGGGCCGTGCTGCGGGGTGAGAACATCAGAGTGGGAGACCTGGGGGCAGACCTCACTGGAATGAGGAAAAGAGACTTTTGGTCTGTGGGACTCAGGCAGCCCACCTCTGCAGGACCATCAGTGTTTACTTCTACTCTTCCCTGTACACTACAAGCGGGGTAAGAAAGGGTAAGAACGAGACTCACTTATAAAACATTGATAGCACTGGGAGCACTACACAACTACATGCCCGAGAACCAGTCAAAAGGGATGGACAGTGACATGAAACAAAAAAAAAATACCAAAAAGGAGGTACCTGACAAGAATTATTCAAAAAATTAAATAAATAAATGGAGGTGCCTGAAAAGGATGGGGGAGGGAAGTGCAGCAGGAGAGAGAGAGAGAGAGAGAGAGAGAGAGAGAGAGAGAGAGAGAGAGAGAGAGAGATGCCAAGACTCAGGGGAGGAGAGGGAATGCGGCAAACAGGGGATACAGATGCCCTGACGTCTACCCAACCTTGGCCAGACATTAGCAGGCGAGCACAGATGACTAATAAGGATTGATGGTGTGTCTGGGAGCAGCAGTGGCTGGACTTGTGAGTGTGAAGTGATAATTAGTCTGGCAGAGGGGAAAAGGAAGGGGGCGAGGAAGTGGAGGAGGAGGGGTACAAAAAGGAAGACGAATACTATATGCTGAACACTAATGAGATTAGCCTATAAAGCGCACACACACACACACACACACACACACACACACACACACACACACACACACACAGACACAGACACAGACACAGACACACACACAGGGAATTCAGGTCAGATGCAAATGTGCAAGCTAGACGTCTCTGTGTGGGAGACCTGCTGGGCTGATTAAGGGAGTGGCACTTCTGTCTGAGAGTGTGTGTGTGTGTGTGTGTGTGTGTGTGTGTGTGTGTGTGTGTGCATCTAAGCTAGAGGCAGACAGACAGAAGGAGAGGGCAAAAAAAAAAACACAGTAATATTGATAGTTTTTCCTCTTCCTCTTTTTGTGTGTTCCTACCACAGTCAGCTAAACACTCCCTCCTGTGGAGCCGCCCAACCTCTACCAACTGCACCTCCTCTCCTCTCCTCTCCTCTCCTCTGTCGTCTACTGATAGTGTCTCTGTGTTATCACAGAGAAGTTGTGTGGGGAGATACCATCTTCGTGACTGCAGGTCTGGAACATCTTCATCTTGACGTTCTCTGCTGCAGCCAAACTCACCTCATACGTCCCACCCTGTCTGTGCAGTCATTACCTGTCCATTTAAATATGAGACACCACACCCTGTGTGTGTGTGTGTGTGTGTGTGTGTGTGTGTGTGTGTGTGTGTCTCCATGTGTGTCTGACATAAATTCAGACAGATGTGACACATTTATGCACACTTTACACACACACACACACACACCACACACACACAAAAGCAGATAAGCTGTCTGTGGCTGATCCTCAATTTGAGGGCAAGCTGAAATGTGCAGCAGCACCAAAAGACTCCGGTCTGGTCCATGAGTGAGTGTAGTGTGTGTGTGTGTGTGTGTGTGTGTGTGTGTGTGTGTGTGTGTGTGTGTGTGATCTGCCTGTAACTGCGCAGTCAGAAGAAGGGCTGATGATTAGCTAATGACTCATGTCAATACAGCTTAAGGCAGTGAGGGAGCCAGCCAGTCATCACCATGGCCACAGCATCCTAGAAATGCAATTGCAAGGGTCAGACAGTTAAAGGTCAAGGTTTAAGTAAATGAACCTAAACATAGCTTACTATGTCTGTCACACAGACACATTACACACATACACCCACACACACACACACACACACACAACTGCATGTTCCAGAGGGATAGATTCCATAGATTACTAACTGCATTAAGGATGCCTGTGTGACAGAACCTTCTGTCATCGGAGCTCTTCAGGAAAAAAAGGTCACATGCTCTGAAAAGCTTTTAAAAAGGACAAGCACGGCCAACAAAATCTCAGTAAAGGCCTATGCAAACGGCGTGATTTCATGTCATCTCGTGCAATATAATATCAGTAAAGGCCTATGCAAACGGCGTGATTTCATGTCATCTCGTGCAATATAATATCAGTAAAGGCCTATGCAAACGGCATGATTTCATGTCATCTCGTGCAATGTAATATCCAACCTATTCCTGCTTCATGATAATGTTAGCATCTGGCTCTTCATTCCAGTTAACTGTCCTGAGGTCAGCACTGGATGAGCACTGCAGCATAAAATGGCAAGATGCCAGGACGTCTCTGACTCAGTCAGTGTGTGTGTGTGTGTGTGTGTGTGTGTGTGTGTGTGTTCATGTCTTCTGCCTCTCTGCAGGGAGTGTGTAAGTGTGTGTGTGAGCTTTCAGGCTCCAGGCTTTGTAGAGCCACACAGAAAACCCTCTGAAGAATGAGGTTGTGTGCATGTATGTGTGTCTGGAGCACGGGGCTGTTATGAATAAACAAACAGCTTATCTGCCTGCACTCAGCTTTGCAGGAGACAGAGTTAGGGAGAAATGTCTGGGGGGGTGGGGGTGGGGGGGGGGGGGTGTAAGAGAGAGAGAGAGACTGGCTGACTGACTTTTGGAAGGATATAAAATAGGTAATTCTCTGACCTGTATTGTGTTACAATCATTTCATAATCACACCACCCTGTACAGAATCAGCCAGGACCCCCGGCCCCGTGTTTCTGAAGAGATGCATGCAGGGAGAACAGGGAGGTGATGCACCACACATCAAACTGCGCAGGCTTTTTGCCCCGTGTAGGCTGTACTTAAAATGATGTGGGTTTGCTATAACCCAACCAACTCTTTGTTTGATTGTTGGATCTGCTTACTTGATTATATTTTTGAGTTGCGCAAAATAAAAAATAAATGTTAAAGTAATATTTGACTTCTGTGCGGCCCTGGAACTGCTGAGCGGGGCTTGCAGTGAGGGTTGATGCTTATTGATTAAACGTGATGTGATTGGAAGACAACAGCAAGCGCCATTTTTAAAACCAGCGAGAGTATTTAATACAAAATTTTAAAGAAATGGCACAAAGAAAAGAAAAGAAAAAAAGCACAGACCCAGACACTGCAGATCACACTTTGTGTAATAGAGAGGAGACTGCCACTAGATAGTGGCCACTAGGGGGTGGACTAAACTAATATGCATAATGATTGTGAATAGCAACAAAAGAAGCAGCTGTACTAAAAATGTTAGCTTTGAGAATGGAATAAAAACGTCAGTGGCGAAAAGTGGTTTACTTTGACGCAGATTCTTGCCCCATAAGATTACATTGTATAGCCGTTTTGCCGTTATAGCGTTCAAACTCAATACTAGACTGATTTGAATCATTTGTCCCTACTAATACGGGAACGAAAGATGGGAAAATAGGCCCCAGGTAAAAATAAATACTGGAGTTCTCCGTAGATTAGCTTGGATAAGTATTTAACAACTGCAGTGTCATAACTGATTCCAAATCAGGAGTGTCAGGAAGCAGTATAGTTTCATCAATATATGATCACGTTATCTTTGTTTCTCCCAGGTGGTATTAAAATAAGTTTGAGTGAAGTCTTGAAATTAAGTTATTTTTCTATAGAATGTGGGCTTTCAAACTATGGCTGAAAATGAAGTAGAGTGAAAGAGGTATATACACAACACCTTGTAGCTATTGTCACTAATTTCTATACAATGTGAATTGTATTCAGGGTCATGCTTTTAATATTAATGGTAATCTGAGTGCCAAAAGATTATGTAACATATGTAATATATACATATAACACAAATTATGTAATAATATATTCATAAAACTATACTGCCATGACATCCCAAATGATAATTTAAGGATTTTACAGCAAACCAACATATTTTTAAGGATGACCTTATTTCAATTCGGATTTTAAATGCTTTCATATGAGAGACAAATGATGTCTGTCACCACCCAGGGAATAGGCTAGTCCAGCCTCTTCAACACACTGATAACTGTACATTCTCTACAGGAGAAAGGTCTCCTCAGGCATGCCACATTCAACATAACCTTGATGCTTGTGATTAAGTATAAAGTACAGCAGTGTTTTGAGCATGTGACTGAGATTAGCCATGTTATATAACGTTTGTGTGTTAACATGTTTGTATAACGAGCTAATTTGATGGAAAGTTGAACCTGAAGTTTGAATCATTAAGTTGGGCATAGGGTGAAGCAAACAGACCCCAGATAACGACAGTGTGTTCAAAATGTCTATTCAAATTGATATCAGACTTAAGCTAATGTGCTATGGATGCAGGGATAGAAGTAAGCCCTGCGTTTACGTTTTGGGTTGCAACTTAATGACCATGGGATTGTGGGTCCCAAGGCCAAACCAGTCGAGATCCAGTAACGAACAGAACTAGGCCATAATTATGGAAGCTGTCTTTTTGTGAGTAACTGCCTCTTTGTTGTATTCCTTCAAAAACAGCACCAATGTCCAGGTTTGAGGAAGGAGGGTAGGGGGTACTGTGGACCAAGGCATTGAGAGGCAGACCCCATTAAGGCAGTCAGTGGGCTCATTGATAAAATGGCCTCCCAGGCTGTCTGGAGCAGAATCTGCTGGAGCAGAGGGAGACAGGATTTGAGCTAATCCAGACGGTAGCTGATGCTATGGACGCCAGTGAGCTAACTGTCTCCACCTGCTGACCAAAGGTGTGATCTCAGAACCATACAGACAGACAGACAGACACACACACACACACACAAAATGCCTGTTTGGTACTATGTGATTGCGGGGGGAATGCCCATGTGCGTGTGTCCATGTGCACAGCTTACTGGACGAGATATCTGCAGACAAAGGCTTCAAAATAGTTGGATGAAGAGACAGATATGAGCAGAAAGATACGGAGATACAGGCTAATGGAGACAGACAGACTGGCGGGCAGACAGACAGACAGGATGATAGCCGCAGATGGAACAGACCAAACAAAGATCATTCATTAGATAGGTCATGCTAATGTCTGGGCAAGACAATCACAGATGGGAGCCACAGCCACACACACACACACATACACACGCACACACACACACACACAGACAATAACACCCCTCACCTTTCTGTAAATGTCATCCCAAGCAGTCCACCTATACTGAAGTCCTGTCTGATGGTTGACTGCTACAGAGTGTTTGCCTGTGGTGTGTGTGTGTGTGTGTGTGTGTGTGTGTGTGTGTGTGTGTGTGTCGGGGCAGGGGGAGGCTGGGCATTGATTGTTGTTGAAAGGCCTGCGGTGCTGGGAGTGGGGGGACTGGCAGTAAAAGGCCAGGGCACAGTAGGACTCTTAATTACTGCCTGGCACTGCTGTGCCAATGCGCCGCCATCAGGCCCCGAGAGCGGGGCACCCAGAGCGGGGCACCCAGAGAGGGGCACCCTGCCTGCCTGCAGAGACACCTGACTAATTCCTCCAGTCCCCTCACTTAGCAGATGAGCAGGTGGGCAGGTGGGCAGAGAGGCAGATGAGCAGAGCAGCCTCTGGGGCTTCAGACCACTTGTTCTAGGGGGGCTCTAATGAGGCATCTGACATTCACATCCAATAGAAAAACACAGGATGGGGATCTCTTCAGTAGTGGGCCACGATTGCAGGTATAATGGGTATATAAATAAATAAAACAACACAATAACATAACATAGACATACCCCTTAACGATGAGGTACACTGTGCCGAATTATTTAACATCCATTTAACATCCATCCACCTTATCTATCCTTCCATACTAGTCCATACTAACCTAGAGGTGGAAATGCTGGATGAAATCAGTGGGCACATGTATGGTTCACGAGTATGTGTCAACTAACAGGGCTTTTCCCCCAGAACCTGGGATTCCCCTCTGTCCTCAGAGGGGCCCACACAGGAGTTCAGGGCCACACGCAAGGAGCCTACACTGAACACAGGAGCACCGCGGCCCCCACTGCTGATCACAAAGGCACCTGGCAGCACAGGCTCAAAATCCATCACTGATGATGTCCCGTTAAAGAGCAGCCCATTTCATTAGAGGAGGACCGGAAGTGGAGTGAACTTCCCCGAGGCAGCTGTGTGGACTGAGCGTCCACGAGAGGATGAGCTGGGGGCAGGCAGCCTGCCTGATGCTGGAAACACATGTGGTTCACAGGGCTAATCCTCTGTGTAAGCCCTGCAGCGCTCACCATTTCAGTCTGCTTTTAAAGCCGCTATTAATGTAGTCTGAGACCAGTGCTGCTTTGTAGAGACTAGAAAGAAAAAAAAAAAAACCCCTCAGATACTTAGTTGAACCATGAGATTAGGCCGACAGATTGAAGCATTACTAATACTTGGAATGAAAAGATTCTTAATAGCTGTGGACTAAATGTGCACCTTGGGTTGAATGTCAGGTGAGACCTCAAACCTTGGGGAGTTAAGAGAGGGGGAGAATAAGAGTAAATAGAGTAAACATGATGTTGCTCTTAATAACAACAACAACACAAATAAAGATGTGGTTGGCCGAGAGTGTTCCGAACCTGTGGTACTAGCCAAAGCTGCAGTAGGCTGCTGGAAGCCAAATGAATAGACAATAAACATCATACATTGGGCCACTACTGATGCAGCTGTCCCAGGGTTGAGTACTTGAGCAGGGCCTTATTTGGGCCGTATCTGTTTATCTTGATTCACTGAAGTTATACTGTTTTATCATGATTCATACTATGGCTTTGGCAACACTTTACACACAGTCATTCTAATGAAGCAACCTGAATTGAAATGAATGTATGTATGCACATACAGAGTGTATGCCCATATGTACATAGGCAGGTAGCTAGGAAAGACTGGAAAGTGTGGTTCCTACAGTCTGTGAATATATACACGTGTTGCTGCCAAATGCTAAGCTTTTAACATTAACATAGAGCGCATCCACCAATTCATAGTTTTCACGTGACGTCAGAATGACCAGCTGAAGGGCAAAAAACACATTCCACACCTGTCTAACACTGGAGTTTATACAGGAACCGACCACCTTTCATTCAATATAATTTAATATGTCCGCTTTAACATTGTCTGACTTAGGTAGTAAAATGCTAGACAGTTGTTGCTCGGTTGGCTGTTCAAATCGGCGAGGAGACAAACCCGGATTTTTTTTTTATCGCATTTAAAACCCGCCCACGTTGCTACCAGTTGATTGTAGACGTCTTCTGGGTCAATTTTTCTCGGACACACAGTAAAGCAGCCATACTTTTGGGGCTGGCAATAAAAGCAGTCACCTTGTTCTGGTCGCCTCATTTATCAGAATAACTACCTAAAATGGGAATAGATCAAGTAATAAAGTCAAGAAACAAAGCATCAACACAATTCAAATTGGATTACCCGGTTTCTTCTCTGAGATTGCGACAAGTACCTAAGAAAGTAGGCTTGGCTAGTGTATATTGTCATCCAACTGGTAATACTACAATGCCAGTAGAAAATATATGGGAAGATAATTTAAGTTGTCATTCGCCAGACGAGGTGTTCGTACTTGTTTAAACCAGAAAATTGTGTCAAATGATAAAGAACAGCGTTGGGTAGGCTAAAGGCTGCTAGCTGACAGCAGGTAGCTCGTAGCTAACAGCAGGTAGTTCGTAGCTAACAGCAGGTAGCTCGTAGCTAACAGCAGGTAGCTCGTAGCTAACAGCAGGTATCTCGCTAGCTGGTAGCTAGCTATTAAATGGCACTCATCTTTACTCTGATTATGAAGATGTTTTTTGTTTTCACCTTCCAGACGACAGCGTTGTGAACCCATCCACTTCTGAAAATTAAATAACTATCAGTGCTTTTGTAGGCTTTCAGTTTTTGAGATGTGTTGGGGGATGGATTTTCTATTAGATAGATGTAAATATCTCCACACTGGAGCTCTGGCAGGGACTTCGTCGAGGTTAAAGAAATAAAAATGTCAGCGGTTGCAGTACATGGATCAAACATTTTATTTTTTTCTAAATATCTCTGTCTGGCTATAGTGGTATGGTCTGTGGTTGATGGCGATCGTAGTTGAGTAGGCGGCACTGCTCGAAGTTGTCCACTGTTTAACGCTGTTCTTTTTGCCCGTCAGCTACCTATTGAAGTCACGTGACTGAAAACTATGAATACCAGTGATATACTTCACAGCAGACAACAACAATGAAAACAGAGGAGAGCATGAATGAATGAATGAATGAATGAATGGACAGGACAGGGTGTTGGGCAGTGGAGGGTAGGGGAGCGGGGAGGAGTGTGAGGGTGAATGAGTGAGGGGGGGGGGGGGGGGTGTTGTGAGGAGGTGCAGTGGTGTTGCTGGCCTTGGAGAGGCTATGATGAGGGTAATGCAGAGGGACAGGTTCCCCGTGCAGCGCTGGAGGTGGCCTGTCACCCCCGCTCAACAGTCAGCTTTAATTACACACACACACACACACACACACACACACACACACACACACACACACACACACACACACACACACACACTATCCTCTCTATTTCTCAGACACACTTAAACATCACTCTCTCAGCCTCTGTGTTGTGTGGAAGCATGCCCCCCCCCCCCCCCCCCACAGACAGACAGAAACACAGGCATACACTCACACAGACACGCACATTCAGTCAGCTTTAATTAGCACCACGTGCCACACGGGGAGGCATGGTAACCCCCGTGTCCCAGTAGCAGCTGCTGTTTGTGTGTGTGGGGGCATGTTTGTTGGGGTATGGGAGCGTGTGTGTGTGTGTGTGTGTGTGTGTGTGTGTGTGTGTGTGTGTGTCTATGCTAATATCAACACAAATTCAGCTCACAATGGCAAACTAGGGATGTCACCCTTCCCTTCCAGGAAACCATTCTGGCCCTCCACTGTCACCCTGCCTGTGCATCTGTATGTGTGTTTGTGTGTGTGTGTGTGTGTGTGTGTCTTTGTGTGTCTTTGTGTGTGTCTGTGTGTGCGCACACACAGATTACATTTGGGTGTTTATATGTTTATATTACCATAAATCTAAATTGATCTTGAACATCACTACGTTCAGGTCTGAAAACAGAGTCAAACCTCTGTTGAGGTTAATGGTGCGTATCCAAAGATTTTCAAAACATTCTCAATTTCTACCAGTTTATTGTACAAGTTAACCTTGCTCCATCAGTGAGGAACAAGGAGAAGAGTTTTCAACTTGACAATACAGCCTCTCTCTCATTCTCATGGCGCATTGCAGTACGCCAAGCAGACAGAGAGAGAGAGAGAGAGAGAGAGAGAGAGAGAGAGAGCGAAAGCGAGTGAGAGAGAGAAAGCGCATGCGAGATAGACAGAGAGAGAGAGAGAGAGAGAGAGAGAGAGAGAGAGAGAGAGAGAGAGGGGGGGGGTGATAGAGAGAGAGAAATGCAGACAACTACAGCAAAAGGACAGACAAATTCAAACGGAGGGTAGAAAGACTGGAGAGCACTGAGAGACTCTATGCAGACAATGGTGCTATGATAAAGGTACTGTTTACTTGCTCCAGAGTGATGTCATGGCACATCAAACACC
The DNA here is from genome assembly GCF_900700415.2 of Clupea harengus. NCBI lineage: Eukaryota > Metazoa > Chordata > Actinopteri > Clupeiformes > Clupeidae > Clupea > Clupea harengus. The sequence goes on along the minus strand of NC_045163.1, from coordinate 2,635,741 downwards.
CAGCCTAAACCTACACTGTCTCTAGACCAAGCCAAGTGTGCTTCCGCAATCCATACAATCTTCAGATTCACACAGAACATTGTGCTATACACATGTTTGGGTGAGAGGATATTTGCACAAGAATTGTTTTGGGTAAAAGGGTCATTATTTTCTCTTTTCTGGGGAAGCACTTTGTGTGAACGACTGCAGAGCAGACTAAGCAAAAAAGGCTCAGAGTTCACTTAAGAGCCTCCGAATCATATCTTTGCCGTGGAGTGTCTAAACGTGTGAGGATGTGAGTATCGTGGAGTGTCTAAACGTGTGTGTGTGCGGAGGATGTGAGTACGTGGAGTGTCTAAACGTGTGAGGATGTGAGTGCGTGGAGTGTCTAAACGTGTGTGTGTGTGAGTACCGTGGAGTGTCTAAACGTGTGTGTGTGTGAGTACCGTGGAGTGTCTAAACGTGTGTGTGCGGAGGATGTGAGTACCGTGGAGTGTCTAAGCGTGTGAGGATGTGAGTGGCGTGGAGTGTCTAAACGTGTGTGTGTGTGGAGGATGTGAGTGGCGTGGAGTGTCTAAACGTGTGTGTGTGTGAGGATGTGAGTACCGTGGAGTGTCTAAACGTGTGAGGATGTGAGTGCCGTGGAGTGTCTAAACGTGTGTGTGTGCGGAGGATGTGAGTGCTATGACCTCAGACAGAGAGGAAAGAATGAATGACATTTAAGGACAGGAAGAGAGAGGAAAACAGAGAGGGAGGAGGGGAGAGAGAGAGAGAGAGAGAGGGAGAGAAAGAGCGATAGACAAACAAAGGAGAGGTGTGTGTGTGTGTGTGTGTGTGTGGCTGTGGGGGGGCTTCCCGTGTCTACGTGAGGAGCCTAATCAGGCTAGCCAGACTCCAGACGAATGTCTCGCCATTTCAGCCGTCTGCTCCGCTCCACACCTCCCCAACCCCGACCCCCAACCAGCACCCCCTCCAGGCCTACCAGCCCCCCAGCCCGCCTCTGACCTCACCACCCTCCCCCGTGTAGCCGTGGTTACAAGGATGAAGGATGAAGGAGGGGGTTGTGGCTGGCACCTCCTTGTGTCACTTCAGCCTCTGTGATGTGTGGAAGCACACCCCCATACACACACACACAGTCACACACACACCCCCATACACACACACAAAGTCACACACACACCCCCATACACACACACAAAGTCACACACACACACACCCCCATACACACACACAAAGTCACACACACACACACACACCCCCCCATACACACACACACAGTCACACACACACCCCCATACACACACACAAAGTCACACACACACACACCCCCATACACACACACAAAGTCACACACACACCCCCATACACACACACAAAGTCACACACACACACACCCCCATACACACACACAAAGTCACACACACACACACTCCCCCATACACACACACAAAGTCACACACACACACAAAGTCACACACACACCCCCATACACACACACAAAGTAACACACACACACACCCCCATACACACACACAAAGTCACACACACACACACTCCCCCATACACACACACAAAGTCACACACACACCCCCATACACACACACAGTCACACACACACAAACACCCCCATACACACACACAAAGTCACACACACACCCTCATACACACACACAGTCACACACACACACACACACACCCCCATACACACACACAAAGTCACACACACACCCTCACACACACACAGTCACACACACACACACACACCCCCAAACACACACACAAAGTCACACACACACCCTCATACACACACACAGTCACACACACACACACACACACCCCCATACACACACACAAAGTCACACACACACCCTCACACACACACAGTCACACACACACACACCCCCAAACACACACACAAAGTCACACACAGTCACACACACACCCCCATACACACACACAAAGTCACACACACACCCCCATACACACACACAAAGTCAGACACACACAAAGTCAGACACACACACACACACACACACACACACACACACACACACACACACAGTCAGACACATACACACACACACACAGAGCAAACCTCTTGTAGTGCACTGCTGCTGCAACTCTGACCCCCCTCTAATGCGCATCCCTAAGCAGCCCAGGCGCACGCCCAAGGTTGACCCTGCTCTGACCTGCCCCTTCCACCCTCGTCTGAGTCGCTCGGGCTGCCCGCCCCCGCCCCTGCTACCTGCCCCCGCTGCCTCTCAAGTCCCACTGGGGCTCGTGTCTACCCCTGCCTTCTGCCCGCAGTCCAGACATGGTGTATGTCTGGTGGCGATGCTGCTCTTTGTTCCCGCACACCTCCCTACACTCCTCCTAAAAGGTCAGATTTGAGGTTGCTGCAACCCTTCCCCCAATGCACACACCTCCCTACACACACACACACACACACACACACACCCCTCCTCCCCTGTCCCTTCCCCTTCCACGGAATCGTCATTGTGTGTTTGGGACACATTGTGTGTTTGGTGACTGTAGTCTCACTCACCTTCTTCTCCTGAGGGAGGCAGCAGTCACACAGACTGGAGACGAGGATAGAGAGAGCAAGAGGGGCAGAGCGAGAGAGAGACAGAGGCAAGCCCACAAGAAAAGAAAGGCTGGAGGAACTCACATAGTCTGGAAGTGCAGCGCCCTCGTCTGAGCCCACAGGCCTGCGCAGGGACTGGGTGGCCTGCTCCAGCACCTTATTGTGCTTCTTGGACAGCAGTGCAAACAAACTGAGACACAAAGAGGGGAGAGAAAAAACAAACACATAAATAATGTAGCAAGCCTGTCAATGGTACAGTGTGGCATTACAAATCATGGCAGTTTGCATCATGTGAGGCCTTGCACCAACATGATGGCCTGCACTGGGACGTGATGGTTACATCAGGGTCACTGCGAGGGGCACACTACTGAGGTGCAGACAGAACATGTGGTCTCACTGGTCTGGCTACGCCAATGCTACCCCAACCCAACACCAACACCACTGGTCATATTATGGAGAGCACACATAACCTCACCCACGTAGTGACTATTATTTTCATCTTTCATTTGCGGAGTATATAAGCCTGAGGTAGGTAAAGTAACGGTGAAGAAAGCACCTTCACCTGATTTAAATGTGCTAAATCTATTGTTCTGTTTATCAGATAGTGTGTGTCTGTGAGGGATGTGGCTTATATGGGGAGAAACTAGGAGAGAGATGTGTGGAGCCATTAGCTCATGCATGATAACATGATGGTGGCGAATACAATGATCAAACCTTCAAAGCTCGTACAGAGCGTATTCATGGATGGTCAAAGCTAAGAATTGCACAAAGGTGGTGATACACTTAAACAGGATAAACTTGTATATTGGTTCACTTCTCATGACACATACAAGATCTTAACACAGACATTTCCTCTGGGTTGTCAAACTCCAGCTGGTGTATGCAAGGTCTCCATTCTGATCTGACCAGCTGAAAACATGCACCTGGCTCACTCCCACGAGCCGAGCGCTGATCGATGTCAACACATCAGGCAGAGACTTGAGCCGGAGCCGGAGCTGGAGCTCTGTGGGTGCCTGCTGCCTCCTAAACCCCACACAACACTCTGCTCTGCCTGAGAGGTCATCAAAAACAGCTTTTCCCAACAGCTCCTGAAAAGCAGCTTTCCTTCCCCACAGCACAGAAACAAACCAGCTTAACTCCCTGGACCGAGAAGTTTCCTCTCGCCCGCACCAGACACCCTGCCCTGACGCTTCAGATCAGCCATCTGCTGAGGTGGGAGATGTGCTCGATACCCAGTGACCTTCAGTTAGTGGCAGCTAGGCAGAGCGCAGGGTGACCGTGTGTGTGTGTGTGTGTGTGTGTGTGTAGTATGTGCAGTGGCAGAGAGAGCTGTGTGGGGCTGATGGAGAGGGGTGTTAAGCTACAATAATGGCCCCTCATCCATCAGCAATACCTTGCCTCCCTGCTCCGGCCTTGGGTGGCATGCCTCGTGCGTTTTAGTGTGCCCTTCACCCACACAACTACACACACACACACACACACACACACACACACACACACACACACACACACACACACACACACACACACACACACACCAAATGGAAGAAGTCATAGTTTAACTTGTAAACACAACCAGTTTGCAAATAAGATCTGTCAAATCAACACGATCAGATCCTAGGAGATTGAACCAATAGCTGTGACTGCAACCAAAGCAAAACTTATAACTCCACTAAGTTAACACTAGGGCTGAACGATTAATTACATTTGCGATTTAATCGCGATATGATAGAACGCAATTTTCTAATCGCAACGTTCGCGATTAAAAACGTGGTCTAAAAAAAAAAAAAAAACATTTTTTTTTTCTTAAGATGGTACATTTTGCACACAGTGTTTAAAAAGTGCATGCCTTGTGTTTATTCTTACAATGACTTTGTTTAAATTACTTTGTTTAAATTACAGTAGCAAAGCCACCGATTTATTGTTCTTGATTCTGTAATGAGCCGTTAAATACAAATTTAAAATGTGGGAAATAATATTTTACACTAAATGTATCTAATATTGTGTTGGTCATATTTAAATCATTCATTACGATTTGTTGGGGAAAAAATTTGGATAAAATAAAAAAAATCGCATATTAAATCGCATTCGCAATATTTGGAGAAAAAAATCGCAATTAGATTATTTTCCCAAATCGTTCAGCCCTAGTTAACACCACTGAAAATCAACACAGATGTCTTGCGTTGGCACAAAGCCACTACCTGATGCTTCACACTTCCAGAGAGAAGCCGAATGGACTGTCCCCTCTCTGTGGACAGACTTCTGCAAAAGGTAAAGAAAGTCAAAAGTCAAAATCCTTTTTGTTATTAATCTCTGTCACACACAGTCACAGCATCTCTCTCTCTCTGGTTGAAATCAGACAGGTGAAACACTGGCACTGGCCAGGGTGGTTGACGTGGTCACTGACTGATGGGGAGCTGTGGCAGATCAGGCCATTGTTTTGGCAGTGGACTGTGAGGCAGCCTGTTTCATTGTTCCATGTTTAGTCTAGACACAGTGCCTGGAAGCTGTGTCAGGCTGACCTACTGAGAGAGCAAATTGCCTGGCCATCGGCACAGAGAGCAGACACACACGCACACGCACGCGCCCCCACACACACACATACACCCCGCCTCTGTCTGTCTGGGTCCCCCCTCTCTGTCTGTCTCTGTCTCCTTTCCCCCCCTCTCTCAATCACGCACACACACACAGACACGCACACACACACACACACAGACACACACACACGCACACGCACAGACACGCACACACACACAGACACGCACACACACACACACACACACACACACACACACAGACACGCACTCTCTCTCTCTCTCTCTCAGCATCTCATCTGGGTTTATAAAACACAGTCTCTTTCAGTTAATCAGGCATGGCTAGAGAAGAGTCCTCAAAAGCAGTCAGGCTCTGGGAAAAGGTCTGTGTTTGGTGGAAGGAGATGGCACACCTGGGCACATTTAAGTACCACTGCAGAGAGAGAGAGAGACGGTGAGGAGAGTGAAAGAGACAGAGAAAGGAATGGAGAGAGAGAGAGAGAGAGAGAGTGAAAGAGAAAGGAATGGAGAGAGAGAGAGAGAGAGTGAAAGAGAAAGGAATAGAGAGAGAGAGAGAGTGAAAGAGAAAGGAATAGAGAGAGAGAGAGAGAAAGGAATGGAGAGAGAGAGAGAGGGGGGGGAGGGAGGGAGAGAGAGAGAGAGACAGACAGAGAGAGACAGAGAGAGAGAGAGACAGACAGAGAGAGACAGAGAGAGAGAGAGAGAGAGCGCTACTGATAGGTTGGTAGAGAGCCCCAGCACGGGGCAGGTGAGTGGGTTATGGCTCTGGTTCGTTTGGCCTTTTGTAAATGTTATTAGAGACACAGGGAGCACCTGCAGTGTCCGAAGACACAAAATCCCATCATGAAATGAACTCCTCTGACTTACTCGCAAAATAAACAATTTCATGGAGGATCCTTTAGGGCAATCATTATGTTATGAGTGATCTACAAGGATTACAGCCTGCTTGACAAATCAATTACTGCTTGACCAACATGGATACCTTACAACATATTCTAAAATAGTCCACTCAACCCATTCATCCAAATAATGACACTGACAATGAAGTATTCACTAACTACTGTGCTTCTACCCCCCAGATCATAACAGTATATGCCCTCTGTTACAGTAAATAACCAAGAATGAGAAAATGTGGTCTAAGTGTGGTTAAGAACTAATGTCTTTAAACACAGTACATCAATCCAATGCCTTGTGAAGGCAAAGCTCAACCAGCGGTGCAGAGGGTGAGGCAAGTGGTCCATTTGACAAGTTGTGGGTTCAAGAAGGGAAACCAGGCTGGTTTGAGTTGACTTTCGCCCGAGATTCAATACCAGAATTCTAATGAGTTGTCTCCAGATGTTGCGCTCTTGAGCTGAATTCATGTCTGGCCCCGCAAGACTAAGAATAAAGATGCCCTTTAACAAGAACACAGAAGATGAACGGTGCAGTGTTATGGCTATTACAGGTAACACTGCATAATTCGTTTTATCTACATGGATTTCATGCCGGGACCGACAGAGTTATGGTTAAACATAAAGGCTGAGAGTAAATTATCCTATGCACAGGCCATCCACACGTGGGAGGGAGGGAGGGAAGTAGAGAGAGACAAAGACAGATGCTACCCTGGGAGTTAACCTGTGAGATGAAATGCTAATGCGCTAGCTCCCTGCCCTGTAATCAGCCCACAACTGGAGAGGAGGAAGTAAAAGACGCCCAGACCACACATGTACCTCAGCATAAGGCAGTCTGAGGCAGTGCAACCTAAGGGCAGGATGTTTTATTCCTGTTGACCTTAAGTAGCTCCAATAGTGCACTATTATAAAAGGTAAGAGGGTGGCCAGAGAGCAGTGTATGGAGCAGCCATCTTGGATCTTTTGCACTATTATAAAAGGTAAGAGGGTGGCCAGAGAGCAGTGTATGGAGCAGCCATCTTGGATCTTTTGCACTATTATAAAAGGTAAGAGGGTGGCCAGAGAGCAGTGTATGGAGCAGCCATCTTGGATCTTTTGCACTATTATAAAAGGTAAGAGGGTGGCCAGAGAGCAGTGTATGGAGCAGCCATCTTGGATCTTTTGCACTATTATAAAAGGTAAGAGGGTGGCCAGAGAGCAGTGTATGGAGCAGCCATCTTGGATCTTTTGCACTATTATAAAAGGTAAGAGGGTGGCCAGAGAGCAGTGTATGGAGCAGCCATCTTGGATCTTTTGCAGTAATAAGCCAGCAGACTACTGACATGCCAAGAGATCAAAGGGATCCATAACTGGTGCGGAAGGACTTCTATCAATAACCCACTTCATGCCAATTAGTTCCACAGCCAAACCAGCACAGGGGATTCACCCAGGTGTCATTTAACAAATCAATTACTGTAGACGACCCAGAGGGGGAGAAACCATCCATTCCAGAAGAGGCTGAGGCTGACGCTAATGTAGAGACTGGCTTCTGCGTCATTGATTAAATAACACAGGCTAGCATAGGGTTTGTTAGCAGCTGTTAGCAAATGCACTTTACTGACGTACACACAATTAAGGCTGCTACTGGCAGTGCCTAAGGCTACGCAATTGCTATGTAGGGAACCGAGTGCAATGAGAAGAGAAGCAAGACGCCTTATTTATTTACTTCTAGTGAGCATGAGATGAGAATGATGATGAGAAAAGAAGTGCAGCTGGCAGGGGCATCAGCCAAGAGTCTAAAATTCAACAACAGAACCAAACCAGCCCCCTTCTCCTCCCCCATATGTTCCTGCTCCAGAGCTCTTGTCACCGCGGCACACCCCTCTGCAGAACTCATGTTACGCTACTACGGAAACAAAGGAAGCGACGTCACTGGCGCAAGACGTTTCATAGCGTGAGGGCATTTTCTGAATCTTCCATGACTTCCATGTCATACATGACCTCAGACAGCCGTGCCAGTGTGGGCGGCTGTACATCCTGGGCATTAGAGTGCCTTTGCTGGGCTTAAGCCGGTAGATGCCTCTGAACCTCACCTCATGCTCCAGAAATAAGCGGACACTTGGGTTTGCACAGTGGAGAGAGAGAGAGAGAAAGAGAGAGAGCCCAGGGCCCAAGACCCAGAACCAACCAAGCAGCACTATTACTCATAAAGCACCAGGGACAGCCCACAGCCGCAAGAAACAAGTTTGTTTTTTTCCATCTTCCTGTGGTCGCCGAAACAACACGCGAGAGGAAAAAAACAGGGATGATGAGAGAAGGAGCGGGAGAGGGAGAGGGAGAGGTAAAGGACAACAGTGGACAAGAGTGCAGACTTGCATGTGGCTCGGAGGACCCATGACGGGCAGTGAGAAAGAACAGAGAAAGGGAGCACTGACTGTGCACACAAAAACACACACACACAAACAAACAAACAAACAAACAAACAAACACACACACACACACACACACACACACACACACACACACACACACACACACACACACACACACACACACACACACACACACACACACACACACACACACACACACACACACACACACACACACACACACACACACACACACACACACACACACACGCACACACACACACACACACACACACACAGAGCCAGCCAACAGAGTGTGTGGTCTTGATTCATTGGGCTTTATGACTAACAAAGTTGGCCATTCATATTTCAAAAGGAACGGCTGCTCTGCCCACAGGAAGGGGATTCCTCAGGCAGCTTGGAGTCATTACGAGGCAGGCCAACTCACATTCAGCGCTGCAGTACTGATGGGCCCCACAGGCCTGCTCACAGAGCCTTCCCCAATAACAAGTCAGCCAGACCGCTCAACTTTCCCAGAAATCACAGCCACCACCACCGAACAAAACACTCAAGATGGATGCAGAGCTGCTTCAGGCTTTGTGTAAATCAGCAGGCTCCCAAAATCATAAACTAACAGTTTGTGTAGTTTGGTGTTGATCTTTCTCTCACGGCACACTGGCACAGGCACCGAGATGCACTTATGCACCGAAGGATCCTATGGTATATCTCTGTAACAAATTAAAACCATAATACAGGAAAAAACTAGACATACCACATTGTGGTTCATAATATGAACACCACATAAAGTAGGAGAATCAGCAAGAATAAAGGGGAACTAGGAAATAAAAACAGTATTAGAAAATATGCAAGATATAATAATATATATATATATGTGTGTGTAATTTAACTCACACCTAAAAATACTTCTTCTTTAAGCTGAAGTGTATATCGGACCTTTAAAAAAAAAAAAAAAAGTCATTTTTTGTATCATATTTGATACATTAGGCCTTTACTGATCACAAAAATGTTTATTTCAGAAACTAAAACAAATATTCTTCACTGCATTTGGAACATGTTGGAATATTTGATGTGGGTTGGTTCTTTTTCAAACAGGAACTTTTTTTACAATCTTTTTATTTTGCCTTGGCGTAGGCAAAAATCTTTTGCTTTGGTTACATCGCCCCTAGTGGTCAAATGGTGCAACATTTTGGCACCACCTCAGGGAGGGATCCTGAGTCCATATACCAAGTTTCGTATTATCAAAGAGTTGCTGAGATATGATCTTTCTTTCTGCATCATAATACAAAGACAATAGATGGATTTACAGATAAATTACCTTAAATACTGCATCATATTTCGTAGATACATTTTCAACAAGATTTTGCTGTATAATAAAGCATGAAATATTAGGTTGCTTCAATACAGTATATTTTTATATTGAAATCTTAGTAATATGTATTAGCTGCTGAATTTTGATTGGCCATAGGTAACCATTTCGTTGAGAAAGCCAAATGGAACTTCAGGAGATGTGAGCACATGTAGCACATCATATAATCATATCAAATGTCCACATTTTAGCTTAAGTGGTTCCTGAGATATTTAAGTGTGTCAGTTGCAGCACCCCCTATGGACAAAATGTAACAAAATATGGTGTGTATCCAAATAATGTGGTAGTGATGCAGCTTTTGTGAACTTTACATCACAAGATATTGGCAAGATAGACAAGATATTGGCTAGTGAACCGCTAGATTTTTGCATTGAACCTTGTTCGTTAGGTAGCGCTACTCCACAAATGAGTCATTATGAGCAAGGGCCGAGTGCCTCCTAGACTTGCCATAAAGAATGTACACTTTGGTGACACAGCTGTCGAGTTATTGCCCAGAAAGTTATTTGAGCCTATGCCACTTCAGGGGGTGCAAGCACAAAGGGAAACACGCCCATCTATGGACACCACCACGTGGGGCTACTATCATGCCAAGTTTCATGTGGATTGGTGAAGTCTAAGTATATGATATCGTCGACCGGGAAAAAAAATGTGGATATGCACCCTGACCTCATGAAATCTACTGGAGGACATGCTGATGCTGTTGTGGGGCCCTGGCACCCCCATGCCTATAGGCCCTAGGCCCTAACTCTGCCCACCAGGCCATAACTCTGCCAGGCACAACACCTGAGCAGGAGGGATAGGAGAGGGAGGAAGTAGGGAGATTTCTCTTGGCTTGCCAGCTTTGTATAAACACTCCATTTGGGGTTGTCTGAGCAGGCTCTTACGTTTGCATTTAAAGATGAGGTCATTCCCCCTTGCCAACTCTCACTGGGAGTCACACCATTTCTGCCCACGCTGTCTATTGTGCCTGGTGACAATGAAACAGTCACTTTATGGAGCCACAAAGAGCAAACTGACAGTGACAGACTGAGTATTTTCAGCTATTTAGTATCGCATATTCAATCCACTTCATGGTCTGTTTTGGCGATGCAAAAGGCCTTGAAATGGATCAAAACAGACAGCCAAAGAGAGAGAAACACAGATCTAAAACATTGTGTGGTTCTGATGAAAGGTAATAATGAGGGTCAATCTAATCACAAACCGTCACCCTAATGCGGAATTCAAACCATAACCAAGAACAAGCTGTGACTTATAACCAGGAACGCTAACCTTTACAGATTAACACACAGACATTTACAACACAGCTGCTGGCATGAATGGGAGACTAAGTTGCCAAGCTAAGTAGCTAGTCCGTGAGACTGACGCAGAGCAATAACCTCTGTTCCAGGGTCCGTTGCTAGGGCAGCGGCACACACAACATGTTGCTATGTGTGTGGGAGTGGTTCCTGGTGATGTGGACAGAGTTTCTGACACGCCAGTGAAATGGTGAGATAGAGTTTGGCCAGTTTCAGCCAAGATGGAGGTGGATTATTGGTTTCGTTAATGTTTCTGATGTGAGAAAAGCCAAGACTGAACAAGAAGCCACGAGTTATGTAACTCTTGACTAAATCAACATGAATTTCCTGTGGGCTCTGCATTTTATTTGAGGTGCCAAAGGCACACGGATGCTTTGTTCCAGGTTTAACTGAACTGAGCAGATGGGAGAAGAGTACGGAGGAGTTGGCAGAGTGGGATGGGTCAGGCCCAGTGAGCTGGATGTGTAGGTCTCTCTCTCTCTCTCCCAGCTCCACACTGGCCCTAATCACTGTGGATTGCCATGCTACAAGCTCATGTAGCTCATCCTGGCCTCTGGGTTTCTCCCAGGCACAATAGCTCAGGGCTTTGTGGTAAGGGTGGGAAGGCCAGAGAACAATAAACAAAATGTACTATCCCCCCAACTCTTACACAACCACCCCAACCAGACCACCACTTAACATTCTGTACTGGCTTAAAATAGGGCCCTGCTGGGAAACTAAATAAGAGAAATGCAACATAAATGACATTATTATCATAATTAAGGGAGCCACAGTTTTTCCTCCTCATTGTCGTTTCATTGTGCAGAGACTTTTCCTCTGCTGTGTGTTTGGCAGGTTTCTGACCACCACAGAAACCTCAGTTCAAACCGTGCAGACCGGCGCCTGGCGCCATCTTCTCTGCCATCATTAGTGTGTTTTTATGTGCATGTGTGCCAGCATGATGTTGTGTGAATGAAAGAATGTGTGTGTGTGTGTGTGTGTGTGTGTGTGTGTGTGTGTGTGTGTGTGTGTGTGTGTGTGTGTGTGTGGGGACATGCATATACAGTGAATGTACAGGCCTCTGTGTATTAGTGTCTATGGTGTATGAGTGTGCAAGACCGCACCTGATGATGCGCTGAGCGGCATACTGATGCAGACAGCGGAACTGGGCTGACATGTTGGCCAGGGCAGCCAGGCAGTTGGTGTGGAGATATTTATCCTGCAAGGCAAAAGCACAACATGTCAAAACTGTACAACAGCCCAGTCTGACCAACAGAACTATCAGTTCTCTCCATAGAGGGAGATCCTTACCCTGGTGCGGGTCATGTTAAACTGGATGGTCCGGATCACCACCAGAATCAGCAAACTGCCCAACGAGATCTCCGTCAAGGTGCGTTCTGTGTACCAGTTAATGTTCTTTAATACCTGTAATAAGAACAGAGCAAGAGTTCAATTCAATGGAAAAGGAATACTTTGAGTTGTACTTTAGAGGAGTCCAGCCATATGGAAAAACAAGACCACACTGTACTCCCTATGGTTAGTCTCTCCACAGCCAAGTGGTGCTCCTGTGCATCTACAATAACCTTTTCTGAGTATGACCTTTTAACAGCAGCATTTATGGCCATTAACAGATCACGAGTCCGTACAACAAGAGTTGAGCATACACTCATAAAATGAAGTGTAGTGGCATTTCTGAGGTCAGTGGCTCCTAAGCAGCACTCACCATTTGATGGAGGTTAATGAGTGAACACACGTGAGAGACAGACAGAGAGGAACAGTGAGGCTAGGGTGAGACTGGGAGAGGGGGGGGGGATTGGAGAAGAGGCCTAATTAACGGTAAAAACCGATCCATGAAAATATCATATCAAAACATTCTAAAAACAGAAACAAGACAAAGAAAACACTCTCACCAAGAAGAAGTGGGGTAAGGAGGGGGAGTGTGTAGCATTCACTACAACATGAAGAGATACTGAGGCAAGGTCAGCAGCCTAAGGGGGTAGTGACTAACCGGGCAAAGAGCATTGTGACCACGCATACGCGCACGCACACACACACACACACACACACACACAGGTCTGTACAATACTACACAACAGAGCGGCCTGTGTACCAAAACCCACAGTTGTTTGTGCAAAAAGTGTGGAACAACAATGGCCATATCCATAATATTTACTGCTGAGTGTCAATGGTATCTTTATGAGTTCTAGTAGTGTTTATCAACTGGCTTTAGCACACTGTGCTAAAAACCCAGTGCTGCTGGCAGATTATTAAGACATGGATCTCTGTGTGTTTTGCCAAAAGGAGCATATACTGGCTACTCAGGAGGCACCAGCACAGGAGGAAAGAGGAGGATGGAAATAGTCACTACCCCCACTGAGGTGAATATTTAATGAGGACTGGTTTCTCTGGCTTTCCACAGATAACCCCTGGAGAGTCTCCCACTCTCGCACCACACGTAGATAAGCAGAGACATGTTTACGGTTACTAAATACTTAGCCAGACAACAAAACAGAACCAGGCAAAAAAAGCAAAACAATACAGATCTGGCAAAAATGTAGTCACATCTATGTCACTCTGACCTAGCTCTTTTTTAGACAATACGCGGCGACGTTAGCCGCTGACAGACCAAACTTGAGTCAGGCTACAGCTATTCCAATCATTACCACAGACAGTGTCCCGTATCTGTGTGGAGAGGTGGTGTCCCAGAGGACTGGTGCTATGTGCCTCCTGAAACAAGAGGGGCGTCATCTGCACTCGCCTGACTGGAGCTTAGTCTGACCATCTGACTGCTGCAAAAACATCAACATATCCAGGAACAGGAACAGGGCCGTGACCTGGCTTTGAAAATGAGTGACGTCTCCTCTCCCTTGCTCTTCCTCTCCTTATCTTTTCTCTAATGCTATCTCCTCTAACTATTACTTAACTCGTACTTACAGTAGTTACATTCCTGCACTTTTTATGTAAAGTAGTATTTATTGTTACACTAGGTCTCTATTGCTCGTAGCTTGATTGTATTTGTACGTCGCTTTGGATAAAAGTGTCTGCTAAATGACTAAATGTAATGTACATGGCTCTAGTCTGTCTCTAGTGTGTTGAAATAGCTTGGAGTATGCAGCATGATAATAAAGCTATTAACGTATTTGTTAGCTAATTACATTTGTCAATTCAGATCTTAAATGTTTCATGCTGTATACTTGTTGTTAATGTTGTTTTAATGAACAATAATATGCAAAACACAAAATGAATGAAATAGCCCAACTCTACCATGGCCATGGTTCCCATTCATGGTTCATACTGTAGACTGTACTCCAGATGTGGTAGGAGCCTACTGTTTGAGTGTTCACACAGATTATGTCATGACGATCATTGCTTTTGTCTAACCGAATACATTATGTTGGCAACCTGCTGCCTACATGCCTCCAAAACATGGAAAATGCTTGAATGCAAAGTTATTAGAAAGGAGGGGCTGCTCTTGTGCCCTCTCTCACAACTCTCACATGCCACACGCACTATTCAGTTGTATTTCGGTTCAAATGTATATAGGTCAAATTGGAGCTCCATAGATGAATGCATTCACTGTGTAATTTCGTCGGGAACTCTTACTGTGAAACGTAAGCCAATCACTTCCTGTAACCTGAGTTCATCTGGACTACTTCCTGTCCTGGCCAACACAACTCAATATCTCCTTTTGTTCTCTCACGTACTCCTCTTATGCTCTTATGCTGTCCGCTCTACATGCCAGCTCTCTCCATGTGGGAGTCATGACTCCTGCACCAAACTCTTACGGCAGCGAGCACAGCTAACCGAGTAAACAAGTTCATTTAAAGTTAGTGTGAACAGCTGCAATATAAGTCTGCTAGTTAACTTGTAAACAACAGGAGCAACAGAGCTAACCCTGCAAGGAGAACAAAAGGAGCTGCCAGTCTTCCGGCCTGCATTCGGAACACAGCTTCAATAAACAAACTGACCTCCTCCTAGTTTGGCTCATCACAAACATTGGACTCGCCAGCCAACGAAACAGCACATCAAGGAACTCCTTCCCTTTCATGGACTGGTAAGATTAACTGGGCACATCTAGCTAGCTAGCTAGCTAGCATAAATCGTTACAAGGCTACACAGAGGACAGCTCAATGTTTGTCAATCTTCATTTATTGATTTGGTTTGTTCAGTGAACATCACTGTTGTGATATTTTTGTTCATGGTTAGATTACTGAGGTAGCTGGCTTTGCCACACCACTAAATTGATTTCAGTTACGCTCCACCCAGTCGCAAGGGTCTTGCATGCAAACTACCTATTCCGCTCTCCTAACCTAATTGGCTGTGCCCTAGAGAGAGGAACAAGTATGAGTCAGGCCATGGGAAGTTTAGAAGACAAAAGCAGAGAACTAGGAGATCATGAAGACAGCAGAGCATCAGGGAGACCGCTCATTGTCCATCTACATCCAGAACACACATCGTTTCAAAAGAGACTAGCACTTTCATGCAAATAGAAAAGAAAATGATCAAACAGGATCTCCTTCAAAATGATAAGTGACCCTGAACAGCCTACAATTATGATTCTCAAAAGGGGCCCGAAAATCACTAGCCCAATGTTCTGGGACAATTATTCTTCCACAAGTTGCTTACAATTACATATTTCCCATTCCATACTACAGCAAAATAGATCTTTTGAAAACCAAAAGAGCCCATCAGGACAGGATTTTAGAACAGATTTTAGAACATTTTATCCCTTAAATGGACAAACTCTTCCAAAGTCTTCCACTGACTCCATCCTTTGAAGCTTAAAGGAACTGCTGTTTCCAAAATTTCAGAGGAAGGGGGAGGAAGAAACAGGTCATTTCCATAAATACATTTCAACAAATCCTACCGTTACCCTAACCTGGATACAGAAGGGATCAACGGTTGTGAATACATACCACTTCGTGGATAGAGCGGTTGAATGAGTCCTCCTCAGTAAGGATGAGGAGGATGATGAGGGCCATGTACACGTGGTGGGAGTTTCTGTCCTCCACATGGTAGAGGATCTCTAAAATAGGTATGACCTGTGGGAAGAAGAGAAGCCAGCATTATAACCACTGTGTTTCATATAGGAATGATTCTTTTACTCTCCAAAATGATTGATAAACAGATTCACAAACAGGCATCGTATGTGAAACCAGCCTGTGTATTTGTGTCTGTACAACATTATGCAACACTCATCACTTTAAACCATGTTGTGAGAATTGAACTCACACACATAATCAAGTTCTTCCATTATATTTCCACGTATGCCTTTTCCCAAGACCACGTCTTATTTTGGTTCATGGAAATCTAGATTCAGTACTCCAGACAACATACTTCTCTTGGTGACAGTTGGTTTGAGTGGCTGTTTACTGATGTCGGTGATAGGTTAAATACAATCCTCACCGGATAACTGGGAATGACTAAAGGCACCCATTTTAGGCCGAGGCAGAAAAATAAGCATACGCAGACATAAAGCCTTCAAGAATGGAAAACAAGAATACTCAAAAAAAACAGTGAAAACTGAAGAAGTCCAAGCCATGCTAGACATCTATTTACAGGATGGGATTCAGAGAGCGAGTATAACAGTATACTTTACTTAAACTAAACTAGTGCTAGAAGGCTGTTTTTTATGCACGTGTAAAGACTAATAGAGCTTGACAGTACATTTGATTGGCTTTGCCATAAGAATGTTATATTTTGCAAGAGTGGTTTTACAAATATCCATTGCAATTCACTGTATACACTGTATCGTGATCTGCTATAACACGTTGCATTCCACATGGTCTGTGAGATTATCCACTAGCTTGACGGATATCAACACAAACAGTCCAATCTGTGATGTAGCAGAGAAGAAAGGGGAAAAACATCTTCCTCTTCAGGGGTAGGAGTCCGTCTGCCATTGCCCTTACCCAGAATCCCACAGTCTTCAGCCTGGCCTCACGTTATGGACAAACCAGCATACATGAGCCACCCTCAGCCCATAGCCATATACTGGCCCTCTACCTGGCCCCCACAGATCCTTTTCCTTGTCACAATTACGACTTTCAATGAACAATGCAATAATCGATGCAGCTTGCATTTCAACACAAAATGGATGTGTAAAAAAAAAAAAAAAAAAAAAAAATATTTTAAATAAAAAAATCGATTATGAACTTTTCTGAATCGAAACAGAATCGTTCTAGAGAGAATCGAGATAAATCGAAGAATCGATTTCTTTTCCCACCCCTAGTAATGATGCTGAAGACACTAATCATTTCCTCTTAAGAGAGGCAGACGCCATTTCTAAATGTTTCTGCTGCTTCATTCGACTGAAGCTGATAAGGGACACCACACTGCCTGCGCAGCATCCGGAGGAGATAATGCTCAAACAGAGATTGTGTTTAAAGAACTCTTTTGTGTTGCATCATTGTGCTGCATTCTGAGAATAGTGTGTCATACTTCAGAGTGTAGGAGCGTCATACCGCAATCTACAAGATAGATTGTCAGATATAAAAGGCACGCGGATATGAGGTGGAGGGTGTTTCCCTTTAACAGATGGGGTAGAAAAGAAAGGGCGGTGTGGAGGTGGGGTTGGAGACGAGTGTTCTCACCAGGTTCTCCATGTCTGTGCGGGACAACATGTAGGTTCTCATGTTCTGATTCTGGTGCAGGAGTGTGTAGAGCAGCAGCGTGGCCTGGTCGGACTTCTGCTGCTCACAAAGCGCCGTGTACAGACTGTTGAAGTTGATCTGGAAGGTGTGGGGCTGCGGTGACGGGATGGACGACGTGTCTACAAACACACACACAAACACACATAATCAGAACACGTCATTGTCCAATCAGGGCATGCTGCTAATGTATGTGCGTGTGTGTGTGTGTGTGTGTGTGTGTGTGTGTGTGTGTGTGTGGACAAGGACAAGAGCGGTCTGTGAATGCAAACATAAACATAGATGAGAACTATGGGAGATCCAGGCGACTCACCTTGTGTATTTTTGAAGCACATGACCGCTTGCCTGTAGCCGTTAGGGTGATCTGGCCCGTCGGTCAGATTAGCTAGCACGAGCAGAAGGAGCAGGCTCTGATTGGACAGCGGCAGAGGGTTCTGTTCCTGGTCCAGCCCAGGTTTGCTCCCGGCTCCACCCAGTGTGAACACAGTCCACAGGCCGCCTGGGAGAAACACACGCACGCACACACACACACACACACACACACACATTGTTGAGATATTGTTCACATTGTAAAATAAGATACTACCGCCGGCGGTTTAATTAACATTGAGAATAAAGTGTGCTTAAATCCATAGAAACTAGACAAGATGATGGAGGGAGAGGGGACTAAGGTTTCCCTAGGGCGGGCAGGCATGTACAGCCAGAGTGGCTGAGCTCTCCTGATCACTAAACCTACATTGACTCTCTTTACTGAAGATGATTTGGGCTCTGATCAAGAGAGGGGGACACCACTGAGTTAGAGCTTAGTGCATCTCCAGCTCCATCTAGAGGGCATTAAACAACAGTTTAGCCAGGGCCCACTAAATGTGTGTGTGTGTGTGTGTGTGGTTTGAGTCTGATGTCTGTCTCCATTCCTAATGACCTGCGGCTGGCCGTGGAGACCCAGTGTCCAGAAGACTCAGCGTTCCCGGATAAACAGACAGCATTTAAAGAAAGTCCAGCATCAGCAGCATCAGCAGCGCCAGGCTCAGGGTCCCTTCGACTGTGGTGAAAATGTGTGTGTGTGTGTGTGTGTGTGTGTGTGTGTGTGTGGTGTGTGTGTTATCTAATGATGCAGGCTGTGGTCAGTGGAGCACAGTGGAGATAAGGGAGAATGACCTCTGATCTCTTCCCCTCACCAGCACCAGTCAATTGAGTACAGCTCTACACACCAACATACAGCCATGAACACTTCCTGACTGGCCCCGTCACTCACTCACTTTCTCTTCACACACACACACACACACACACACACACACACACACACACACACACACACACACACACACACACACACACACACACACACACACACACACACACACTGTCTGGCTCCCTTCCCATGACTGGACACAAACACTAAATGCAGTCTCTCTCTGCACTGTTTAAAGCACAGGCCAGTGCAACACTAACCCTAACACAACGAGGCGTGAGTGAGGACCACAGCTAAAGAATCCCTCCCAGCTCCTCTTTGAACTGTCATCCTCCCACTAAGCTACTGCAGCTGGAGGACGCCATCAGCATTCATTAATATTGCACAACGGGACGAACAGGGCACTCAACCGCCCACAAACAATAACAAACAGTCACCCTACCTGCTTACACACACACACATCATCAGTTTACGACAAAAACACATTACATGAATGTTACATTCACAATTGGGCACTGATTCCTCTACAAAACAAACCTTTCTTTACCGTTTCTACCAACACTGAAGGCTTTTCCCTGGGAGAGGAATGTGAGAGAGGTCCTCCCCATACTACTGATAGAAATGTTAGAGAGACCCCTCATGTCCCACACAGGCCCAAGTGGACAGTCAGACCGATCTACAGGGGCATATGCGGCAGTGCTGTTTTTAGCCTCTTCTATGTCACATAATGTGCTATCTTCCACTCAGCAGTATAGCCTGGCACAGGCCACGCCACCCTATGGTAAAATAACATCCTGATAATGCCGTCATGGTTCACAGTAATCCTCCTCGCTCTCCCTGCATCTCCTGCTCTCTCTCGCTCTCTTTTACCCTCCCTCCCTCCTTCTCTCTCTAGCTCTCTCTCTCTGCACCTCCATCTCTCTATCTCACCCTCCCTCCCTCCATATGCTGGCTGGAGCCATGCAGAGTTGATTATTAATAGCTGGCGCTCTGAACCAGGGCACAGACAGGTATCCTGAAAATGTGTGTGTGGAGAATGGGGGGCATAATGGCAGTGAGAGGAAGACTGATTATGATTTTCCTTCGTTGTCATTAATTCAGCGGCGCGTGCAGACGAGACAGAGAGAGCGGCGAGACGGATAACGGTAAGAGGGCACGCTGACTTATCGCCATGGTGACAGCACCCATGCCAGGTCACAAGCTCTGTCTGATGATGGAGAGGCAGAAAGCGTACGCCGAGGAGGGGAGGGGGGGTTGGGGGCAGGCCGTCTCTCTCTCTCTCTCTCTCTCTCTCTGGCGCTGATCGATGCAAATTCAGCACTGGCTCGTTTGACAGTGGGTGAAGTCAGAATGTGATTAGCCAGTTGTTCTGCGCTGAAAGATGAACTGTGATGGGCCAGCGAGCCTTCAGCTGAGGCTGGAGGAGGGCCAGAGGGGAGCCTTCCAGAGAGCGCCCAGGAACCAGGAGGAGGAGGAGCAGGACGAGCAGGAGCCGGAGACACTGACCTTCACTGGTTTACATAGACTGAGTGCACAGACATGCCCACACAGGCGACATGATGTCTGTCCACTCATCCCAGACTAAAGCTCTCAAACAGCCCCTCTCCCCTTTTCACCCAGACATGCACACACACACACAAACTATATACGCACAAGAACAAGTCCCCCTCACACACACAAAAACTATATACACAAGAACAAGTCCCCCTCACACACACACAAACTATATACACACAAGAACAAGTCCCCCTCACACACACACAAACTATATACACACAAGAACAAGTCCCCCTCACACACACAAAAACTATATACGCACAAGAACAAGTCCCCCTCACACACACACAAACTATATACACACAAGAACAAGTCCCCCTCACACACACACAAACTATATACACACAAGAACAAGTCCCCCTCACACACACACAAACTATATACACACAAGAACAAGTCCCCCTCACACACACACAAAAACACAGCATCAGGGCCACATTATGGCAGCAAGTCTGAGGAGAAATAGTTCATCTGCTGCAGTCTCTATCTCCTTCTCCACAGGATGTGAGACAGGTGGCACCACTCCCCTCAGACGCTCACTTCCTGTGGACACATGTTCTCGTAACCCTCGCCCTACCTTGCCAAAATGCCGCCACAGGATGACGCAGGCACGCACGCAGACACACACACACACAAACACACACACACACACACACACACACAGATTATGTTGTTGGTGCTACAACTGTTTGTACACTCTCCTCTGAATGAAAAGTAATTCAGTCATTCAAGTGCATATGGGTGTACAGTGCATTCAGAAAGCATTCAGACCCTGAATACACATTTTCTTGTTGCAGCCTTTTGCTTAAATTGTATACATTATTTTTTTCTCCCTCATGAATCTACACTCGACAGGATTTTTCAAATTGATGACGAGGGAAAAACTGAAATCTCACACTAACGGCTGACTCACACTATATGCGTTGGAATGCGTTGATCAACGGATGACGGAGGAGCAGTCTGGCGCATGGGGTTGTGTTGATAACGGAGACAATATAGTGAGATTGACAGGTCAACAAACCAATCACGCTGCTAGCAAGCTGTTTACCTTGTGGGTAGTAGCATGCTAACATTAGATAGGTGGCCCAGACACCTCGCAAATCCTCTTAGACGTAGCCGTTACAATAATGGGGTTTTTACATTGTACAGTGTCCATTTCTCGGTAACTTTTTAAAACTTTAGGCAAAAAAAAGTTAAAACAAACAACTTTTAGGTACAAATACGAACATCTACAGAGTTTGGTCCGCCATCGCGATCTGATTGGCTAGAGCCTGTGATGTCGTATTTGCATGAAAGGCGATTTGATTGGCTGACGCATGCGTTGCCTATCGAAAAGTTGAAAATTTTTCAACTCTTGCCACAAGCAACGCAACGGAGCCACAATTCAGTTCGGCAACAGATGACGTCACCCCATTCAAAGTGAATAGGGATTCGTTAACCTTGGCGGATCAACGCATTCCAACGCATATAGTGTGAGTCAGCCGTAACACACAAGTAGTCAGACCCTTTGCTATCACACTTGAAATTGAGCTCAGGTGCCTCCCATTTCTCTTGATCATCATGAGATGTTGATTGGAGTCCACCTGTGGTAAATTCAATTGATTGGACAGGATTTGGAAAGGCACACACCTTTCTATATAAGGTCTCACAGCTGACAATGCATATCAGGGCAAAAATCAAGCCCTGAAGTCGAAAGAACTGCCTGCAGAGCTCAGAGACAGGATTGTGCCAAGGCACAGATCTGGGGAAGGCTACACAAATTCTGCTGCACTGAATGTTCCCAAGAGCACAGTGTTCTTCAATGGAAGAAGTTTGGAGCAACCAGGACTCTTCCAAGAGCTGGCCGCCCAGCCAAACTGAGCAATCGGTGTAGAAAGGCCTTGGAAAGAGAGGTGACCACAAACTGGAAGGTCCCTCAGGATGAGCTCCAGAGATCCTGTGTGGAGATGGGAGAAACATCCAGAAGGACAACCTTCACTGCCACAAAACCCAGATCAGTGTTGCAGAGTGGCCAGACGGAAGCCTCTCCTCAGTGAAAGACACAGGAGAGCCCAATTGGAGTTTGCAAAAAAACACCTAAAGGTCACTTGGACTGTGAGAAACCATATTCTCTGGTCTGATGAAACCAAGATTGAACTGTTTGGCCTCAATTCTACATGTCATGTCCAGACCATGTCCATCACCTGCCCAATACCATCCCAACGGTTAAGTATGGCGGTGGCAGCATCCTGCTGTGGGGGTGTTTTTCACCAGCAGGGACTGGGTGACTGCCCCGTTTAGCTTTCCCTCAACCCTGACCAAAGTACAGAGATATCCTTAAACCTGGTCCACAGCACTCAGAATTTTAGACTGGGCCGAAGGTTCCAATAGGACAAAGACCCCTATGCACACAGCCAAGACAACGCAGGATCGGCTTTGGGACAACACTGTGAATGTTCTTGAGTTGCACAGCTGGAGCCCTTAATGAATGGCTGAACCCAATCGAACCTCTTTGGAAAGACCTGAAAATGGCTGAACCCAATCGAACCTCTTTGGAAAGACCTGAAAATGGCTGAACCCAATCGAACCTCTCTGGAAAGACCTGAAAATGGCTGTCCACTGATGATCCCCTTCCA
The DNA here is from genome assembly GCF_900700415.2 of Clupea harengus. Classification (NCBI taxonomy): domain Eukaryota; kingdom Metazoa; phylum Chordata; class Actinopteri; order Clupeiformes; family Clupeidae; genus Clupea; species Clupea harengus. Next base: position 2,612,707 of record NC_045163.1, on the reverse strand, counting down.
ACCGGACATCTTAAGGGGATCTGCAGAGAAGAATGGCAGAAAATCCCCCAAACTGAGGTGTGCAAAGCTTATCACTTCACATCTAAGAAGACCTGAGGCTGTAAATGCTGCAAAAGGTGCCTCAATTGAGTGCCGTGTAAATGGTCAGAATACTTTATTTCAGTTTTTTCCTTTTTAAAGGGGGGGACGGACATAATTGTAATAATTTTTGCATAAGGCTGCAACGTAACAAAATGTGAAAAAAGTGACGGGGTCTGAATACTTTCTGAAAGCATTGTAAATGTGTGTGATGAGAGGTGGACTATGTGCGTGTGTGCCTGACACAGAGCCATAGCCTGTTGTCGGGGCATAGCTCACCGCAGAGGGCTGCCAATGACAACATGGCTGTGATTCAGGACAGGAAGCTGAGATATGTTTCAGGGCAAAATGCTGAGGAGGAATGGCCAAGTCAGGGACTGCAGCACTTCCTGCACTGTGACTATACACAGAGGAGAGAAAGAGGGAGAGGCAGAGAGAGAGAGAGAAATAGAAGGAAATGGAAACAGAAAAAGAGCTGGAGAGAGCCAGAGAGAGAATGGGGGATGGGATGGGGGGGAGAAGCAAGGCAGAGTAAATGCATAAGAGTGAGAAATGAAGCATAGGAGAGGAGGAGTGGGGAGAGTGCTTGGGGCTGTGGCGTCTTTCTGTTCCGATCCTCTCATTCAGGTCTTGCTTGTACTCTCCAGTAGAACGCAACACACCCTCTTCCTGTGTAAGGGGTCAGACGCGGGGCAAGAGGTGCTCCGAGCAGGCCGCTCAACGGCAGGATTTATGAGCGTGTGATGGTATGAAGACAGCCAGGACGGGGCAAATAGAATCAGACACCACATCTAGCTCACAGCCACAGAAATCCTCTTAAATACTATTCAGATATGCCAACTAACTCACTACTATTTTTCTCTGCCAAGGACTCAATGTTTGCTGAGAGGAAACCAAAAACTCACTTTCATTTCTGAACCCAAATCACAAGGTTATGCAACACTAACAGTACTCAGGTGCAAGACTAACTCTGTGATGGTGTCCAACGCCCCTTTCCACACAAAACAGCATCTTCAAAAATACATACCAACTCTGTATGGTAAACAACTCAATCCATGAGAACTTGAGCCCACAGCAGAAAGCCTGTTAGGAAATAGACCCTTTTTGATGAGTGAGCAGTGGTGAGTAGCCAAGTTTGAGGGACCCCTAACCCGTGTGTATATCTAAGCTCCATCTAAGCCAGCCACAGACTCTGCACTGTCATCAGTCGGCTCCAAATCTTCCATTTGTCTCAAAGGCCAAGGGAAAATGGGAGACAAATTAAAGATTAGTACACTGTGTGTGTGTGTGTGTGTTTGTGTGTGTACGCGCATCTAAGTGGAAGGCAGAACACACACACACACACACACACACACACACACACACACACACTGGAGCTCAGACCACACACACAAGAATAGACTTTACATAAACCTTATTTGTGGGCTAAGGAAAAGTTATTTCCCTCAATATAACATTAAGGAGACACTGTCTGCCCCATTGTCTTAGATGTCACAGGGTGTAGATGTGTGTGTGTGTGTGTGTGTGTGTGTGTGTGTGTGTGTACATACAAGCTCAACCCAAACGATGTGATGTCACATCCAACCCAACTCACATCACTGAAAATATGAAGAAAAACAAACATATTCAGATGAATTTCTGTTTTTCATTTAAAATAATCCTGAAAAGCATGACCTGACCCAAGCCTGGCGTGTTGCACTGACACAAGTCTCCCGCTGCCAGCTGGGTTCTGTCCTTGAGGAGGGAATGGTATCCTCTCCATGTACAAATGATGGATGCTGTGGTAACCACAGACGATTCGTCTGATATGGACAGCTCACCATAAGGGTGCTCAGGCAATGCAGAGGGAGCGCTGAGGGAAGGAGGCGGGAAGACTCGGGAAACTAAAGAATGCTTGCAGAACATTTCAGTCTCACTGGGGGAATGCCAAAGGAACACTGTGGGAAGACGAATGAGGAAACACTGAGCCACGCAGCGTTGAGGAATACTTTGGCAATTTGAAGAGTACGTTACGAAAAGCTAGTCTAATGGAAAACTAACAGTGACAATAAAGAGCAACACAGGGTCACAGCCAGTCACAGGGCACGGCCCCAAACTTCATTATCCAAAACACATGACAAAATCATAAACACTAATAAGGATATCTCTCTTGTCCTCTCTAGCCATGTCTCCCACTGACAGTCTGCTTTTGTACGAAAGGTACGCAAGCCAGTTCTCCTCTCCTCTCCCCTCTTCTCCTCACAGAGGGCTGCCAGCACTCGATACTAATGACCAGCAGAGTGGCCACCACAGGGGGTCTCAACCACAGTGGGACAGCATTCTTCCCAATACAGTCAAGAGCAATTTTCCTTCCACAGCATGACTTCTGGTTGCGTGTGTGTGCGTGTGTCTGTGTGCAAGGGAGGGAGGGAGGGAAGGAGGGAGGGAGAGAGAGAGAGAAAGGGGGTAGGAGGGGAGAGGGACAGAGAAAGAGAGAGAAAGAGAGAGAGGACTGCAGACACACAGGCTCTGGGGGATTAGGCAGAAAAGGGGCATCAATCAGGGAGCACAGACAGCTGTCTGCTGATGGCCTGCTGATAGGCGTCTACTGCCGACAAAGAGAGGAGAGCTTATCTGTGGGAAACCCATGACCGCCTCTCCATTGGCCAAACCCCTCGCTCTCGTTGCTTGCTTTCCCTTTCTTTGCCATTTGCTCTCCAATGTCGGCAATTTGCTTTCTCTTCCTTACCCAACACTTCAGACACATTTCTTTCCTCCCTCTCTCTCTCTCTCTCTCTCTCTCTCTCTCTCTCTCTCTCTCCCTCTCCTTTCCTCCCCCTCCCCCTCCGTGTCTTGCTTTTAAGTCCCTGCAAGTCTACCACCCAAACTGGCTCTTTCCATCTCTGTCCATCTTACGTAACGGAGCAGGGGGTTAGGTCTTGCTCCAGCCCTGCCACAGGGCTTGTGACGGAACACAAGCAGCCGCTAATGAAACAAACACTCCACACAAAAGAGGTGGAATGTGGGGTTTGCTGGGCCTCGCTCGCTCGCTTAGGGCTCTGAACTGCAGCACGCTCCCTGCTTTCTCCAAGGTCTTCTCTGTTCCCTGGAAGTTCTTCCTTCCTGATGGTTGGATCACAAAGCCCCCGTACCTGCTTCCCTGAGAGGATGAGTGGGAGGACACACGGCCTGAATGCCAATAGGCTTCTTTTGATCAGCGGCCAATCAACACATAGGAAAGAAAGAAAAAAAAAAACTAAGTCAGGGTCTGCAGCCGAGCGCCAGCAGGATGAGCAGTTATCGGTGCCAGAAGAGGAAGCCACGCTTATGAATGGAGCAGACAATAGCCTGTTACAGCTGATTACAGTAAGGAAGGTGGAGCAGCACAAAGGCCTTATTTATTTTTATTTTTATATTCATATTTTATTCCTATAACCTTGTAACCCACTCTTACCTGTAACTCTCCTTGCTGCTATATCACCTGAATTTCCCTACGGGGATTAATAAAGATTGATCTTATCTCTCATCTCTTATGATACAAGGTATTAAGACTGTATAGAAAAACATATGTGACGTATGTATTTCTCTGCTTCTTCTTATCGTGTTGTGTATGATATCGGTGCGCTGGTAAACTGATACCATGGAACTTCATAATTAAGCAAGATGAGGTTCTGTGCTTCCACTGAGTTGCATTTAATTACAGTCAGAGTGCAGCTGTGGTGGCTGGATGACTGCAGTTGAATTATGGGGGACTGTGGGAGACGCTGGACTGTGGCGGCCATGGAAAAGCGCTCCCAGAATGCAGGGATGAAATAATAACAGCTCAAGCACAGTATGTGGGAGCTGTCTGCAGAGAGGCTCATGGGAGGGAGGGGCTGCCACTGTTGCTGAGGAGAAAGCGAGAGAAAGAGGTAAGGAGGGAGGGAGTGATAGATAATGAAGGAAGGGAGAGTGAGAGCAAGAGCAAGAAGAGAAGAGAGGCTCGGAGACAAAGAAGGAATGCAAAAGCAAGACATTAGAAAGAGGGGAGAAGACAGAGAATAGTGAGCGGGGAGAGAGCTTACATTCAGTGAAGAGCACTGAGAAAATAGACACATTGTCTCCAACTCTCAGTGGACACACACACACACACACACACACAAACACACACACACGTCCCTCGCTCATGCTCATCCTCCCCCTGCCCATACACACACCTTTACAACCTTTACCTGGCATGAACACAAATCACACACTCACTAAGACATTTTTCTAAGGAGTCTTCACAACTGGTGCTAAGCATCGCGGTGAGCGGCTGTGACCTCCCACTGAACTCTGCGTGGCATTCTGCAGCGTCTGCGCCACCCCTCCCTCCACTGGCACACAGGAGAGAGAGAGAGAGAGAGAGAGAGAGAGAGAGAGAGAGAGAGAGAGAGAAAGAAAGAAAGAAAGAAAGAAAGAGAGAGAAAGAGAGAGAAAGAGAGAGAGAGAGAGAGAGAGAGAGCGAGAGAGAGAGAGAGAGAATTGAGGGACCATTCAAAGTAAAAGAAATAAAGGGAGAGACGGACAAAGGGACGTGGGGGAAAATATATATATTTAAGAAGGACGGATGAAGCAACACAGAGACACAGAGAGAGCGCGAGAGAGACAGAGAGAGGGATAGAGAAAGAGGGACTGAAAGGAGAGATGGAAATGAATCATGGGTACAGAGGTGTGCCCAAGAACCCCAGGGCCATATCAGCACATCTGCACCAGTCTGCATAGAGCAGCTCCAGCTCAGTCCACATTCTATTCTAGAAGTCTATTCTATTCTTTTCTATTCTAGAAGTCTATTCTATTCTAGAAGTCTATTCTATTCTATTCTATTCTAGAAGTGCAGGGCACATGAGACTAAACTGCCATGGTAACAACATTTCATGATGTGAGTGTGAGACAGAGACAGCAGACACTGCACCTTCGGGTGGCATGTGCAAGAAGTAATTGCTTCATAAATATCTTGTGTGATACGGAGATGTCTGCATGCCCACGTAAACAACCAATCCCACTCTCCCCTCCCCTCTCCTCCCCTCCCCGACACTAGACACCATCACCGCTCACACGGACCGAACACGCACGACTATACCTGCTGTTTCAACAGAAGGATGTCTGCCGCGTCGCAGGACAATAAAAACACATTTCAAATGTCTTTATTCACCTATGGCTAGGACTGCTAAATTCCTGTCATGACAGATCACCCAGTGTTTCATGATCTGTGACTGCAGCAATGGGGGTGACATTTGTCACAGTAATGATGTCTGGCAAAGGAGCAGGGGGGGTTGGGATCAGACAGACACGCAGGCAGACAGACACACACATTGAGGCACGTGCAGACACATACACAGACAGGCTCTACACTACCACCACACTAGAGAAGCTACATTTTAATGTTTTTCCCCGCAGCTCATAAACTAGCTGCTCTGGTGTCCTCTGGCTGATGACAGGGTTTGTATGAGACTACATGTGTGGCATATTCTCCACACTAGCTATTTCATACCGCAAAAGGTTATATTATACATATATTTACATATACAGAGAGCGTGAGAGAGAGAGAGAGAGAGAGAGAGAGAGAGATAAAGACATTATTCATAAAGGGGAATTTATACGCAGAGTATTCCATTTGTTTCTTTGTAAACAGGGTCTGACCACAGTGTCACAGAATTCTTCCTCAGACTGAACAGCACCAAGACATGGGAAACACGACTAGCCAGCTGGGGCACGGAGGCAGCCTGAGGAGCTCCAGAAACGGAGCGTTGACCCATGACTTATTGGGTCCCCATGACATGTACACAGCAGAACATGCTTCCACTCCACTGAATGTCCCATTAATGATACAGAAACTATGTTTACTTAAAATCACTGGCAATGTTGAGAAATATTTGGATTTCTGAAACCTGACTTTCGCATACATGTTGATGCCTCCATGGCATGGGTCGTGCTAGCTGCTATCCTTACTAAATATTTCCCAACTCAAAAGCAGTATGCATGATCTCACAAGTTTAGCATGATTTTTTTGTAGGTTAAATGTGATAAACAAACAAATCAACACTAAATCCAGAGAGGGACAACATTGCTCTGACTGCTGACAAAATATAAACCATTTACTGGCCGCCTAGAGCCCTGCAGCACTCAATTACCTTAAATGGCTGATCACAATTGCCTCCTACACTATGATGGGATCACACTCATAAAACACACTGCCGTGATCACGCTTCTGAGAGGAATTGGTTTTAGAGGCTGGTGCAATGGTGTATGGATGTAGGCAAACACACACCAATGAAATGTACGTGTGCACACACAAACATACATACACAGACACACACACACACACACACACACACACATACATACCAATGAAATGTACGTGTGCACTCACAAACATACACACAGACACAGACACAGACACAGACACAGACACACACACACACACATACCAATTAAATGTACGTGTGCACACACAAACATACTGTACATACAGACACAGACACACACACACACACAGAGACAGACAAACATACAGACACACACATACCAATGAAATGTAGGTGTGCACACACTCACTTGCTACTCCAGAAGCCAGGCCATAGAGGATGCCGCCACCTTCTGCCTGGGACTGGAAGAGATGCGTGTCTGGTGGGGGGCTCTTCTCCTGCCTGATGAAGTTATAGAGCAGCGTCTTCACCAACCTGCTCGTCAGGCTCAGGCTGCCAGCAAGAGGAAACAGAGAGAGCTCCATAACATGTCCAGTTAAGATGACTGTCAAATCACAGCTAGGGGGTCATTTTGACATGATACTGGTTTCTTTTCTACATTTTCATCAGTTCCAACTTATTCTGGCTGAACCAAAACACATGGAAACTGTGATGCATCAGCTTAGTTTACAATTCAGAGTTCAGTCCTTTGGAGTAGATCAACAAGATTAACTAAATACAGTATAAGAGACCTGAGATATCAAGTGTGTGTGTGTGTGTGTGTGTGTATGTGTGTGTATTCTGCCAGGTTTTCTGGTTTTCGGCGCCTACTGGATACCCTGAGCACCCTGAGTAATTGCACACACAAAACAGATTTGCTTACTAACACTACAAACCAAGAACAAGGTAGATACAATATTCACTGTCTACAGCCGGGCTCTTTAGTAGGCGGCCCGCGGGCCGGATCCGGTATGGTGGAGGTATGCACCCGTATAGGTGGCGGTATATTTTTTTCTACTCTGATATATATGGCCAGAAAACGTTTGCCTGTAATTATTTTCTTATGCAGTTGACCAGTTATTACTTAGAAACATTACTTCTTGTGGAAACCACTTGTAATGAACCGAAGTTTGTTCGAATTGTTTACTTTGATGAATATGCTAATCGCTAGCGCGGTCTCTATGGAATTTCTCCTATAAGTTAGAAACTACGTTAGCTTAATGCTATCACAGTTAAACATGCAATGTTAAGTGATTGTTTTTAGAAACGAATGTTACGAGATGAGATTACTAAGATGTATTCTGTATGTCTGCTCAGTTTTACAGTGCTTCTTCAGTAAAGGTTTGAAAATAACTTTCTCTTGGGGAAACTGTTATCTATCTGCCGAGCGAGCCAATGTAGCAGGCTAGAGTGACCACGCCACACACACAGAAGCGAGGCAGAATAGTAAAAAAAAAATTGGTGCACTTGGAAGTTGTTTGCCAGTTAAATTAATGAAATTCTAAACAACTGATACAGTTCACCTGAACTGAGTGATGAAATTTGAAACACATTTCCTTGATAGAATACCATGCACTTTTGAGTTGTTGCAATTCTATTCAGTTCCATGCAATGCACTTCGTTGGTGGAGATACATTTGAGTCACTCAAATCAGTTTAATCTTAAATATTGAGGATAATGACTCTGTGACTTTGTCTCAGTTTCAAGAACCGGCCCCAGCTCCAAACTAATTGAAGAGCCCTGGTCTACAGTATTGACAAATAAAGTCGGACCATACACTGATCTTTAGAGCTTCCTGAAACTCTCAACACCTCTGGGAGATACAGGACAGTTTTCAGTGTGACAGGAATCCTACCAATGTTTACAGCCCAGCCCCTTCATCCCCACTCCAATGTGTTGGGAGGGAACAGAAGCCTCGGTGCTACTTGGGCAAGGCTTTCCGTGGAACACTTTGACTTCGGTTAAGGAGGTAAGTGCCGGGGTACAGGCTGCTGACTCACCACTGGCCGGTCATCAGGCACTGGTAGACGTAGCTATCCCTCAGGACCTCCTTGTTGAACAGTTGATAGGACAGCAGCACCAGCAGCGTGGTCACGGCCTCGAACAGGATGCTGTAGGTGATGTCCCTGGACACACAACAGAAAACAACAAGTAACAGGAAGTGCATGAGAGATTTCCCAAAGGCCACAGCACAGCGGCAGGAAGCTGTACATCACCGCTGCTTCCGAAATCACATAAACAGAGATGGAGACTGAGGGAACTTAATGTGGGATGATGGAAGCCACAGCGGTCTCCAGGGGGTGTTTACATCTCCAGTGAGGCGCCTGAGGTCATGGAAGCGATAGAGTGGAAACACTATCTACTGATAAGAAACATTTTGGCTTACACATGTGACCTACTTTTGATTCAGTGCCAGCTATTTGGCTGTGAGAACAATATGACAGCAACACACACGAGCTGAAACAACTTCCTGACTTCAGCCTGACAGAAAAAATAAAACTTCTACCAGTGTGCAAGGTAGACCGTGGAGTTAGGACTGCAAGGGCTCACCCTCTGATAAACTGCCACCCACCCCACCTGCATTTATGCTGTTTACAGACTGAAGTGCTCATTATGATGATGGTGACTTGAATGAACTCTCCCGACCTCCTCCACCGATCCCTCTTGGCAATCCCCCAAAACACTTAAGACCTGCATTGTTCTCTTGTTTCCTGTTCAGGTCCAACAACCCTGCTGCTGCTGCTGCTGCTGCTGCTGCTTTCCTCTGCTGTTATGTCATTTGGCAAAGGCTCATTTCACTTTCTTTAGTTGACTTTCACTGTAAACCTTGATATTGATAAAGCATTGTTTCAGAGTTTATGCTTCCTCTACTTACTAATGGTGGCAGTGGATATAGACTGGCCCCTCACTGAGAAGAGAGCTTGGTTTGATTTGGACTTGTACTATGTGTATTTACGATACATCCTCTCAGGCCCAGAGACTGTTCGAGTTTGTGCTGGCAGGGGTGGACAAAATCACTTACCCGGGCGCCCAGGACAAGCAGATTCTGAGTTCGGGCTAGTTATTTTATATTCCAAGTTGCCTGGCGGACAAGCGGACAATTTTATTAACTGATACGATTGAACATTCAGTCTCAGACTATCAGACGAACGTTTCCTCTGCTCTCTCAAAATCCCGTCAGCACCATCAATATCTAATAAAAAAAGTAGGGGAGGGTCGAAGGTCAAATGCAAGCTGCGACATCTAAGAGCATGTGGCAGTCTGTGGCAAAGTAGTAAACACAGACAGACAATGACAAACACACAACGCTCTGATTCAGGAGACAACGGCTTAATACCACATCAAATAATACATTACATTTATATAGCGTTCTCAAAGACGGTTAAAATAAAGATAACAAAAGAAAAGAAAATAATAATAAAATAATGTGAGGGGTGGGGGGTTAGTTGAGGTAAGGCATGTCTGAAGAGGTGGGTTTTGAGGGGCCCTTTTAAATGCTGACAGTGTGGGGGCATTTTTTATATGGTGTGGTAATGAGTTTGGAGGCGGGCGGCAGAGTTCTGTACGTACTGCAGTTTATTAAGGACTTTGTTGGTGGTATCATAGAGGATAGTGTTGCGGTAGTCAAGCCTGGATGTTATAAATGCATGGATGAGTGTTTCTGCAGCAGTGGGTGACAGTGAGGGTCGGAGCCAGGCAATGTTACAGAGGTGGAAAAAGGCTGTTTTGGTGATGTGGTTGACATGGGGCAGGAATGAGGGGGTGGGGTCAAAGGTGACTCCAAGGTTGCGGGATTTGGGTGGAGGGGGTGACAATGGCGCCATCAATATTGAGTGCAAAATCCTGAGTTGCGCGGGTAAGGGAGTCTGGGCCAATGATTCAAATTTCAGATTTATCGCAGTTGAGTTTCAGAACGTTTCTTTGCATCCATGTTTTAATGTCTATTAGGAAAGTGGTGAGGGTATAGTGGGTGGTAGGGCTGAAAGATTTGGGAAAATAATCTAATTGCGATTTTTTCCCCCAAATATTGCGATTGCGATTTAATATGCGATTTTTTTATTTTCTCTCAAAAATGTTCCCAACAAATCGTAATGAATGATTTAAATATGAGCAACACAATATTAGATACATTTAGTGTTAAATATTATTTCCCACATTTTACATTTTTATTTAACTGCTCATTACAGAATCAAGAACAAATCGGTGGCTTTGCCACTGTGCATTTAAGTAATTTTAAAAAGTCATTGTAAGAACAAACACAAGCCATGCACTTTTTAAACACTGTGTGCAAAATGTACCATCTTAAGAAAAAAAAAAGAAAAAAAATATATATATATATAATATATATATATATATATAAATATATTAATATATTTTAAATATATATATTTTTTTTTAGACCACGTTTTTAATCGCGAATGTTGCAGTTAGAAAATCGCGTTCTATCATATCGCGATTAAATCGCAAATGCAATTAATCGTTCAGCCCTAGTGGGTGGCAGCAGTAATAGTCTTGGAGGAGAGGTACAGCTGAGTATCATTGGCATAACAGTGAAACTGGAGGCCATGGCAGTGAGGGATCTGTCCAAGTGGGAGCATGTAGAGGATGAAGAGAAGGGGACCAAGCACCGAACCCTGGGGGACGCCATGGGTGACAGGAACTACGGTTGAAAAAAAATATATACTTCCCATATTTTTTATATTATACACTGATTTAGTGTATTTAAAAACACTCACGTGATAGGCATTCTCGCTTTAATGCATCACAGAGCCATTTCATATTTCACATAATATTTTGATTTATCTCGCTTTTTTCTTATATTAACATTTAATAATTGATGCACGCTAGCCTATATTTGCTCAGCTAAATTTATATATATATATATATATATATAGACACAAACACACACACATACTGTATTTATATATATATATATATATAGTAGTGCTGTCAAGCGATTAAAATATTTAATCGTGATTAATCGCATTTATGTCATAGTTAACTCAAAATGAATCGCGATTAATCGCAAATTTATATCTATTCTAAATGTCCCTTCATTTATTTATTTTTTCCATCATTTTATTTTTATTTTAATGCCCTTATCAACATGGAAAAGGGGATTGGCTTGCTTTATGCAAATGTTTTATTTTATTGAAAACCAACATTGCCAAACAGGGCGGTACAAAATACACACATTTCAGGTAAACAAGGACTCTATAGTGCAGTTAAACCATGGCTTAATATTTTCTTTTTTTCAAGTTTGCTGGGAACATAGCAGTCAGGCCTCTTATTTCAGAAACAATAAACC
>NC_045163.1:2580336-2600581 GCF_900700415.2 Clupea harengus | reverse complement strand
CTGTCTCTCCTAGTTTCTCTCTCTCTCTGTCTCTCCTAGTCTCTCTCTGTCTCTCTGTCTCTCTCTCTGTCTCTCTCTCTCTCTCTCTGTTGTCTCATCAGAACACACACATGTACCGACTGTGGCTGTGAGCTGTGCCCTGTAGTGAGAGAATGTCTTGAGCAATAGTTGTATCAGAAGAAAGACATTTTGAAGGGGGATGTGCCACAGCCCTCTAGCCCTGGTGTCTGAATTTAGGGTTGGGAGTCTGGAATGATTGCTGTTGTTAGAAGTCGTACAGCAGTAATTAAGAGTGACAGGTGATGGGTGCTCCAGCTCAGCTCTCCTATGTAATAGCCTCTACAGGGTTGGGAAAGACGGGGGATTTTATGGAATTTCTTGTGGCAAGACTTTCCAGCAACCAGCGTGTCGGCCTCATCTGACGCGTCTTAAATGATAGATAGTCTTGTTTGAGGGGGACACTTTGTTTGAACTGTGTGGTCTGGTCAGAGTATGAGGTCGTTTGCGCCTTTGTTAGAATTGGGAAGGAGATGTGGAGGAAACAAAAGGAATCTCCGTCTGGAGTGACCCTTGACCCCACTGAGCAGACATGCCCCAGCGTGAATACGGTGCGGGGACTGTGGAGAATGGAGACGGAGCCTCCTCTGAGTCTGCGTCTGCGTCTGTCGGGGAGACAGGGCCATTAGGAGAGGCGGCTTATCCAGGGGGAGGGGAACGGGAACCTGGAGTCACCGCAGTAACACCCCCACCCCCACCTCGACACACACACACACACACACACACACACTGACTCACACACACACACACTGACTCACACACAAAGCCTTCATCAGCCAGGTCAAACCAGATCAATACAAAAAGAACTTGGATTTTTTCTTTTCCCTGTTTTTTGCTAGTTTACATTACGTGTGCTCATAGTCAGACTAAGAGGAACAGGAACAAAAATTCCTTTGTATGTGCATGTGTGTTTCCTCTAGTGTGTGTGTGCACTTTATGCCCGTGTGTGTGTGTGTGTGTGTGTGTGTGTGTGTGTGTGTGTGTGTGTGTGTGTGTGTGACGTCCAGGAATAGTAACGATCCAGAGTATGGAGTCAGACAGAAGTAATCATTAACTTTTCCAGACTGCTTGCTGTCTCCAGTCCTGCGCCGCTCAAGCGACTCCTCCAACCCTCCCCCTCCCTTTTCTCTCTCTCTCTCTCATTCTCTCACCCCTCCCTCTCACCCCCTCTAATTCCCCCCCCCCTCCCTCTCTTCCTCCATCTCTCCCTCCTTGCCCTCCTAAGCCCAATAGTCTCAGCTTGCGTGGACACAACTCATAAAGACAGGAGCCATTACAAGGCAACCCTCTTGGCAGGGGGGTGGAAAGGGCAGGCAGGCTTCCTGCTGCAATGGATCTAAATGCCTCAGATTGTTCAGGGGATTCGTTTGAAATCCAGACGTTACTTTTGCACTCCTTGTTACCAGGAGGTCCTGTGTGCGGCAGTAGGGCTTTCACAAATTCAGCAGCTAAAAATGAAGAATAAAATGAGATGATCAGATGCAATTTAGAGCCAGTTGCAGTTTGTTAATGTTATTTATTTAAATACTTTTTTTTTTTGCATTACTACTGTAGGTAATCTGAACATTTTAGACTTGTAAAGTTGTCCACATATCAGTTTCATCATTTTGAAGCGAACCGGGGGCCAAGTAAGACAATGTGCGAAGAGACGGGGAAAAATGGGTTTCCCTGTTCAGCTGTGTCGAAGCAGCTCCACACACAGACACCACATATCTGTTCCACTAAGTCTATTTCAGTATTTGAATGGCAAATGGACAATATGAGAAGCACACAGAGAAGAAAAGGGGAACCGAATAAAGGGAGAGAGGACCCAGTTTGCAGCTAAGGGATTAAACCATTTTTTTTGAGACAGTGAGAGCAAAGGATTAAAAGTAGCAGGCTTCGAGCGAGAGAAATGGAGCCAAGTTTAGAGTGAAGTGTGGTGAATAGACAGCGCTGGGATCCAGGATGTCCTCTCCTCAGTCTGAGCGGCTACCTGAGAACAGTGACCAGTGGCGGGGAGAGACAGGCAGTAACTCATGGGCCCAGTCACAGTGGGGCCTGTCTGTGTGTGTGTGTGCGTGTGTGTGTGTGTCTGTCTGTGTGTGTGCATGCGTGTGTGGCGACACTGGGGCGGACGCACGCTTGGCCGCTGTGTCACCCCGTCTGACACGGTGACAGCCAGGCGGTGCAGCTCAACCGAAATAGAGTCTGCAACACGAGGACACCGGTCGCCCTCCAATGTCGGGGCACACACAGACACACACACACACACACACACAGAATCATTTACAACCTCATACAAGTGCATGCACCATATGATGGTGGAATTAATGATTGCCGATTCTACACAGAAAGCCATGAGTTCAATATGTGCAGGGTACTCGTGCATGAAGATGCAGATTCCGGTTCGGTTTCACCCTGGCTGCCTCTGCTCCTGTCTGGGATCCTTGCTGACACTGTGTGTCCTGTTCAACCTGTAGTAGTTGATGCGCTCAGCTCCTGACAGCCCCGTGTGTGTGTGTGTGTGTGTGTGTGTGTGTGTGTGTGTGTGCGTGTGCGTGTGCGTGTGCGTGTGTGTGTGCTGTCTCTGTTTGCTGTGGGCACTCTGGTTGTCAGAACAAGCTGTGAACGCACTCCTCTCTGGGCAGCCTGCTGGTGATGTAGCTGGCAATGGAACATGCCCAGAAAGATGGAGGAGGTCATCCCACCACTGTGTGATGTTGTAGGGTGTGCTGTGTTACAGCGCTTCACACAGAGACACAGAAACCACAGGCACAGCTTCCCCTTGCCTTCTTTTTCAATGGATTTGTAATGCTAAAGGACCCTAGAGGACATTGAATGCATTTCTATGTCAGCTTGTAGCTTTGTACACTGTCAAGAGTAGCTGGAGCTGTAGTATAAAATGGTATGGTGCAGAGTTAGCATGGGCTAATGTTTAGCTCCTCAATAATGCTAGCTGTTGTCCTGGCTGGCAGTAATGATCTTATCTAACGCTGTTACTCTGGAATGCATTCCAGCCCCTGCTGTCGTCAGAGCGAGCTGGCGGCCAGCGGGGCTAAAATAGCCTGTCAGCTGTGCCGTCACGGCAACGGAAGAGCAAGAGACAGGACGGTGACCCAGCGACGCTCACAGCCAGGGCCGATCAGTCTGGTCAGCATGCCGCTGCTGAACCAATCAGAAAGCTCTGTGAGATGTTTACAAGCTTTTATAGGTTACCCAATGTCCTCACAAATTGACCCAGGACCAGCTATGATTATTAGGTGTCAGGACCACAAAGGGAGAGAGAGGAGAGGAGGAAGAGGGAGAGAATGCATGAGAAGAGGAAGAGAGAGAGGGAGGAGGGAGAGGGAGAGGGTTGTGGTGTTGCAGAGTGCCCAGGCCCCCTCCACTTTGAGAGGGTACTAAGCTGCCTGATGAATACCTCAGTGGTTTCAGGCTGCCATGACAGGCCCAGACAGGCAGCCGGATAATGACCCCAGACGCCAAGGCTCTGTCTCCCTCCTCCCTCCCTCCCTCCCTCCCTCCCTCCACTCTATTCAGGAAGCAAAGCAACAGGGAACAGCACCTAGGTAAAAAAGAAAAAGAATAAGAGAGACAGAGAGAGAGAGAGAGAGAGAGAGAGAGCAATGGAGTCTTAAAGTTTATTATAGCCATGGGAATTGCAAAGCTTTTGAAAGCGTTCTCATTTTCAAAGACAAAATGGTCACCTGTCTTTTGTGAGCGCTGTGCTGCTGTCTTCAATCTCTGTGCTGTTGTGTTTTTTTTTTTTGCTCTGTGGTCTGCTGTTGTAAACTCAAACACATGAGCAAAACTTTGTCCTAGTGCTGCTGGTTGGAGAAGGATTTACGATAATTCCTTCAGCCCCAGATTGGCTGACTTCAAAGGGAATGAACTGCCCCTTGTTTTATAGAAAGAATTCCCCCCCCCCCCCTCCCCCCTCCCATGATGTCTAGCTTTTTTCCCCTTCTAATGAAGGCTGGATCCTGAGCTAATAACAGGCCCTAGCAGTCATAAGAGACTGGCTGAGATACTGCACAATTAACATAAATGTACAGTTTCCTCTGACGAGGCCTTCCAAATGACTGGGTGTACTCTCTGTCCCAAACAGATGAAAGAGGGAGCCAGGGAGGGGAAGGAGGGACGAAAGGAGCCCAAATGACTGAAGGGTTCTGGGATCTTTTTTCCTCTTCCCTTTTTCTCAATTAACCCGATCCTTGCTGCTTCTTTCTTTTCTTCTTTTCTCTGTATTCTCCGTCGTGACTCTATCCTTCCTTTTTTTTCCTCCTAAAAGAGGATACTGCTCAGTTTGAGCATGATCTGATCTGGTTCCTCTTGCTATTGTTATTAAGGCCACGGTAGTATTAAACGCCGGAGAAGAGCTTAGCGTTCGGAGGGAGAAAGTTAAGATGCAAAAGTGGAGCAGCAGCAATGCCTTCTCTTCCGTTCCCTTCTTTCTTTCTTTCTTTTTGTCCTCTTTGTCTCTTGGCCCCTTGTTTCTCTGCTTTTCCCTCTCTCCTTCTCTGTTCCTCACCCCCTCAGTCTCACTCTGTGCCTCTCTGGCTGGCTCCCTCCCCCCACCCTTCCCGTTTAGGGAGGCTTGAAGGCAGATTTTTGTGGGATTGAGATATGGAGGGAGACAGGAGGCGCGTTCAGGGGGGAGGAAATGTGAGCCACCACTCCACTCAGGGAAACCCATGAACTGAGCGAGCGCTGTGTCTTACAAACTTGTGTGAAAGCCTGGAGTGGACGCACATACAGGGACAGACATACACACTCACATACATGGAAGTGTGTGTGTGTGTGTGTGTGTGTGTGTGTGTGTGTGTGTGTGTGTGTGTGTGTGTGTGTGTGTGTGTGTGTGTGTACGTGTCCTTAAAGTGAGCCCATGTGAGTTAGCTTTGTGAGTTGGCCTGCTTTTTTGCCTGCTGTGAGAGTGGACTGTTTTTTCTGCTTTGACCTCTCACCTCTGATTCTGTAGAGAACTAGTTTGTACCCAGCAAACCTCTCCCACTATGTGCTGTTTTCACCATCAATTGATCAGGTGTCAGATTGTGAAGTGATAATGGTGTCAGATTGTGAAGTGATAATGGTGTCAGATTGTGAAGTGATAATGGTGTCAGATTGTGAAGTGATAATGGTGTCAGATTGTGAAGTGATAATGGTGTCAGATTGTGAAGTGATAATGGTTGTTCCCTTTAACATCTCTTGGATGCTCCCCAGACTTGGGAAAGACAATGTTTTATACCCTTTCTAAAAAAAATCGTTTCCTTGTTCCCCCCTTTCGAACATTAAAACTGTTACTTATAATTTCCTGTAGCTGAATGAGTCGACCTGCCATAAAACAATGATTTGGACAGATTTATAGGGCTCTTGACGTCAGAACATTGTTAGACAGCCTACAACGAAAATAAAAAAGCCAGACAGAAGATAAGCATTAATGCTTATGTAAACAGTACTGCAGGGCTATTTGCCTTCTCTTGTCTTCGGCTGCTTTTCTTGTGTAAATTCCAGAAATTCTTGTGTAGTTTCCTTGGATAGAGAATTTAGGGATGCAATCGGTAAAAAATGGGAGGGGGGGGGGGGGACATATTTCTTAATTATCTCTGATTACAGCGTGGCTGTTTTTCAGCTCTGATTGTTTGAAGCCAGTTGATATGGTGGCTCTTAAGTACCAGGGGGTTTCATGTGTGTGGTCTCTCATGGCCATTCAGGGTTTGGTTTGCCTCTTAAACACAGTACTGTCAACAACCTCAGATCAGATGTTTATCCAGAGTTCTAACCATCCTCTCCCCTTCTCTCTCTCCAGATTCCCAAGCTCTTCAGGAGTCGGGCGAGCAAGCCCACTGGTGCGTGGTAGCGTACTGGGAGGAGAAGACTCGCGTTGGACGCCTCTACTCGGTCCAGGAGCCCTCCCTGGACATCTTCTATGACCTACCTCAGGGGAACGGCTTCTGCCTGGGCCAGCTCTGCTCCGAGAACAAGAGCCAGCTGGTGCAGATGGTGCGCAGCAAGATAGGCTACGGCATCCAGCTGACGCGCGAGCAGGACGGCGTGTGGGTGTACAACCGCAGCTGCTACCCCATCTTCATCAAGTCGGCCACACTGGACAATCCTGACTCGCGGACGCTGCTGGTGCACAAGGTGTTCCCCGGCTTCTCCATCAAGGCCTTTGACTTTGACAAGGCGTACAGCCTGCAGAGACCCAACGACCACGAGTTCACGCAACAGCCACGCACAGGCTTCACTGTACAGATCAGCTTCGTCAAGGGCTGGGGACAATGCTACACGAGACAGTTCATCAGTAGCTGCCCCTGCTGGCTGGAAGTCATTTTCAACACTCGATAGCAGCAAGCCTCCTTCCTCTCACTCCCCTCTCCTCCTCCTCCTCCTCCTGCTCCTTTCTTGGCCATGGACATGGGCTAGCCCTTACCCCCATTTTTTCTGATCTTTATTTTAAAAGAGACATTCACGAGAAGATGTTTTAAAAAAAACACACACACACCCGATAACGAGTTTAATAAATGACTAAGATTTAATTAAGTGAAATAAAGCTAAAATGTATTTTATGTTATATATAAATATATTATTACTTGTAAATATGAAGACGTTTTATATGCATCATTATTTATGTATTGTGCAATGTGTTAATGAGAAACAAGAGATGCACTTTGCTTAATATAAATGGAGACAAAGAAGATGCCAAGATTAAAAAAATACTAAATGAATTCTAGTATTCAGTTGTGTCTTTGTTCCATTTTCTCTGCAAATGTTCTTCACACAGCTTTTTTACGCTTTATATAGTTCAGCTCCCAACTTTAGCCTGAAGGTTCCGCACTGATTGACTAGACTGATATACATTATTAGTAATATTACGATTTTTTTCACATTCAATATTAATTCAGGCATGCTACTGCAGTGCATCGACATGCCTAAATGAACGCAAGTTCTTTTAATCGCTTTGTGTTTTCATTACTGTATGTGTGTAAGAACTTTAAAAAGGAGTGCCAATAACTGTGCACAGAAAAATCATTTGAAAGTGGTCATTGAAAGTCATTTGATTTTTATTTATTAGTTGAGCCCATTAAAAATGATATAATCTATCTACATATGAATTGTTAACAGACCAATAGCAGTCAAAGGACCAAACAATAGCAATACATTGTGTTTTTTTATTTGAAAAAGTCTGCTATCTGCCATCATAGGAAGAAAAGGCTATTATTGGACATCCCATAATGTGTAAGTGACCCTTCACCTCATGTACGCCTCTCCCTTAGTCGGCCTGGAAACCAACTGCTAGTAGGATCCAGCCTGTGTGTTCTCCCTCTAGTCAGGAGAGATGGGATTCCGAGCCAAAGCAGGGTGGATCTGTCTGATCACAAGTGCACGTATACATGTTACAGCACCAGTGTGTTACCCAACGGCCATACCCATGCAAGTTTATTGTTTTATATGTGTTATATAAGCGTGCCCTCTCAGTATTCTGCATAGCAACAAGGCAAGAACCAAATTCACACAAAAAAAGCCTTCTGTAGCTACAAGTAACAAAAAAAACTCTATGTACACATCATTTAGAAAGTGACACTATAATCGTTATTGCAGAGTCCAATCGTGTCTGTGCACAGGAGCAAGGGCACCATCAGTCTCTGATGCCCACCTCCAGTGGGTACAGGCTGGCAGCGCGCTGTGAGGGCCCGCCCACCACTGACACACTCTAGCCCAGTCTAGACTGCCCTTGCGCCTCCTCCTCCTGCCATCCGTCATATGGACGTCTGCTGAGAGGATTACTGCAGTAAGCCTGCTTTGGCCACACTGTCCGGGCGAGCGAGGGGAGACCTACATTCTCAAGGCCCAGTTTCCGATAGCACCCCCCACTGCAAGCACATGGTCACAGTCTGTGGGGACTGCCCTTTACATTTAAACCACCTATGTTTGTGGATAGTTATAGAGGTCAGATATGTGTTTGCCCTATGTCTACTTTAACTGTCTTTCTGTCTCTCTCTCTCTCTCTCTCTCTCTCTCTCTCTCTCTCTGACTAGTGAAGTATATTCAGAAGCATTAGTGCCAGGGAGAAGCCCAGCCTGCAGTAATCCTTGCTCCCTGCAAATGTTGACCTGGAAGTGCAAGCACCATGACCTGTAACACACAAGGGCTTTGGGATCCAGTTGCGTGTCATTGCCTCTCTCCCATTGACTGCTACTGCGTTCATATCAAATAGGATTCAACATGACTTTTACAACGACATTGTTGAATTGTAACAATATTTGACATTTTTACTAAATAGTTTTTTCTGGTAGAGCTGTTGGTATTTTACTCACGGTATTTTATCAT
Organism: Clupea harengus; assembly: GCF_900700415.2. Classification (NCBI taxonomy): domain Eukaryota; kingdom Metazoa; phylum Chordata; class Actinopteri; order Clupeiformes; family Clupeidae; genus Clupea; species Clupea harengus. Next base: position 2,592,214 of record NC_045163.1, on the reverse strand, counting down.
TTTATTAAGACAATGCAAGACTGCATACAGTATATGATATGCAAATAATGTATGCAAAACAGTAGTGCAAATATATCAAATTGGAATTTTTTATAAGATCAAGGTTAGAACATTTCTATCAAAGTCTAACTTTCAAAAACAAAGAAATGATTGTGTGTGGCCCTACATGAAAGCACAGAGGAGCACAGATGAGCTGATTTTAAATGCAAAAATCCCCTTCTTTGATGTGTCTGCAGCACATCCAGTACTCACAAACAAACAAAACAGAATTCAGATTACAGGTGTGATATGTAACTCAGTATCAAAAACTCACCTTGTGTGTGTGCGCGTGTGTGTGTGTGTATGTGTGAGTGTGTGTGAAGTTTCAACTGAATCCTAATGAAGTGCTCCCTGCCCCTGCTTGCTCCCAAACCTCTCTGAGCACCAGTGTCACTGTTGTGTTGAGGGCTTTGGGCTGGGCTTCTCCAGACTCTCAGACTGACACCCTTCCAGTGGGGGATGAGAGGCTGACGAGTGAGCGAGCGACTGCCTGGGGGTAGTGTCTCCGAACGGACACCCACAGCCAGACTTCTGCTCAGGGAGACACAAAGCCAACCCTCCCCCTTCTGCTGTCCTCCTCAGAGACACTTTAATGTCTGTCTGCCGTGCTCCACAGGGGGGTGGGCAAGCGGGGGCGCGGACTGTCTGCGGGGGAGGGGTCGGGGGGGAGGGGGGGGGTGACAGAAGAGAGGTGGGGGAGAGCGGGACGTGCAGGGGAGGTTAACACACGTTTATCTCTCTTAATTTCCCAGTCTGGCACTCAGTGTTACTGTGACGCAGGAGCTGTTGACGTGTGTGCCAGACAGTCTTGCCTGTGTGTGTGAACACAAATACACACACACACAACAAAAAAAACACACAGACTCAGTATGATTTCCTGTTTAAGGAGTGTCTTTTCCGTTATCGAAATCCTCAGTATATGAGCACCATGAAAAAATATCCCCCATTTCCTCAAAGCAATCGTTACACATTATGCTACCAACATGAAGAACATGAACAGGAGTAGGAGTACGAATATGGAAATGAAACAGATTCTTACATGGACACAGTTAGTGAGGAACAGATTACCCACTCTGGCCAAAAATAAATTCAATAAATGACAGATTGAGTGAGTTTGTGAGCGTCGCTTAATTCTTCGAAACACTTAAATGCAGGAAGAGGCAGGAGACGGTGATCTGGGTGGGAGGCGATGACTCTCTCTCTCAGGAGGTTCTTCAGTTCTGGTAAACGGCCTCTCGGATGTGCTGGCCCTGGTGGCACGAGTGATGCCAACTTTCACTTTGAGGTAGCAACCTCTATTCTTAACCCCTGCAACTAAAATCTCCCTAGAAAATCTCCCTAGATATCCAAGGTCATTGTCAAATTTCACAGTTTGTTCCCAACACTCATTACAGTGACAATACATCCTAAACACTCTACTACACTGACAATACATGTACATCAGTCAATTACATTGTTAAAGCAATCTTTGTTGGGTCAGAGTAGATTGAAATAACTGATTTTGCAAGCTGTGTGAGAATGTCCTAAATATAAATTGTTTAGAAATTCTCAGCACACACAAAATCATTGTATTCTATATACTACATGGGTAATACAAGAGTCTGACGTACAGCTACAATGTGGAGGTTAAGAAATGTGAAACGTGAAAACAAGGAACCTAAGAGAATGACAGTAATAAGCTAAATATTAGAGGTCACTCAGCCTTTTTCTTGACTTGTTCTGTTGACACTCAGAGAATGCAGCAGTATCGCTAAACAGTCCAAAGACAGAGATGTTATTTCAACCACATTATAAAATGGCCTCTCGTGGGCTCAATGTGGGCTAATATTTCTAGAAAGTTGCTTCAATTCAATTCAAAAGTGATTTATGAAGTCACAGCAGAAGGATACAGTCACAATTGCTGCATATTTTTACTTTAAAATATATATATATTTCAGTGTCATCAAACTAACTGTTTAGTTTATCTAGGCAATATTTTAATTGATATTTGTCTGTCATCTTGCTGTCCACAGCCTGCTATAGGTAAGCAATACTATTATGTTTGGCCAAACTCAGTGGGAAAGCTCTGTTTAGAGGAGTCCCCTCTCTCTCCCTGGAGGTACTGATGTACCACCTGGACCCTGTCATCAGAACAACACTGGCAGTACCAACAATATGCAACCAGACAGTGCAATCATGTAATCATACCAATCGGACTGCAAACAGAGTGTTTAGGGTCTGGCAGGTCTATATGCTGAGGAACTGATTTAAGTTAAATTGATTATGAAAATGATTGTCAGCCAATTAGCCGGTTAGTGGTTAGTTGGCTACTGTGGTAATCTCTGGACTATGAGACAAAACTAAACAGGCAGGATAAAATAAAATGCCCCTTAAATATATTGTTACATTTGGAGCTAGCAGTACCTCGATGCCAAAGCTTTTCTTAAACACCACAAAATTGCACAGCACAACAGCAAACACTCCGAAATGTTTCATTCCAAAAGTAAAACTGCCAATGAATGAATGATTCCATGGACGTACACTAAAGTATAAACCGTACTGGAAGAGAACAGGCCCCCTGTCTGCAGGGCATGATTACATTCATGTGCCTCTGAGCCAGATGAAAGGCCAGATGGAGCCTTGGGTTTTAACTGGGTAATTTGAGGTAGATTTTGTGTTTTTGGAAAGGGGGGCTGTGGAGGGTGGAGGTTATGGCTCAGAGTTGACTGCCACTTTGTTTAGTGACTGTTTAGGATGGGGGGAGGGGGTTAAGCTGACTGCACTGAATTCCTCTGTGGATTGCTGTAAATTGCAGTATGGAATGTAAAAGTACTGTAATGATACTTGGGTTACCAGAAACCCACAGACTTCACAGCCATGTGGCACGGAACAGCCCCAGCCTCTCTAATGGGGAAGGAGACCCCCTCCCATCAGCCCAGGCCTGGCCAAATCAACACCAAAACATCCGTGTGGAGCACCAGCACTAAGGACATTTCCGTTCACGTGATCAGTGCCTGTTTGTTGCTAAACAAAAGCAGGTTTGACCTCAGATACTGCTTACATATATAGCAATAAATCAGGTGACATACACAAAACTGCATGTTTTTTTTTTACACTACATGTATAATTACTTTCTTCTGGCATAGATTGTTTTAGTCAATGTATTTAAATAAGGGGGCTATCCAGTTTGTTATGCATATTGTTTATGAGTTTGAGAAATACATCTTCCACTTTTCAGTGTCACAAAGCCATTAGTCTCTGTGTGAAGCTGTCACTGAACGACACAGCGGTTTGATTTTAATGGTGGCTTCCTTGCCATACCCTTGAGAGGGGCAAAAGGGGGTTCTTTTCCCTCTGAGCCTGCTTAACATTAACATGTGTAAATATTTATAGTCCCATAATGGTTGCATTTGTGTCTGTGATGAGGACGAATTTACTTAGTACATTTCCTGTTTGGTGCATTGTGCCAGGTCTGAAACCTCTGAATTGCTGTTTCCATGAGGGACGTCCTGACCACAGTACAGCATCTTTACTGGGTAGAAGCACAGTCACCACAAGTCAATTACATGCAGTGAAACCAAATGAATCTTTTTAGCTTCAATCGCACATCTGACTCAGAATGCGCGCACAAATCTACAACACGCAAACTCAGTAAGCAGTGGAAGCTCACGTCTGTGTGTGTGTTTGTGTTTCTGTGTCTGTATGCAACACTGTCAGAAGACTGGATGTGGTGTCTGGTGGCAGACTAGGGGGTTCTTAGCCCCCCGTCTGTCTGTGGATGTGGGTGACAGCAGGGTCCTGTCTGGCGGGCTGTTGGGCCTCCCCGCCAGGAAGGGGGAGCAGCAGGGGCGGGCTGGGCTCAGGGCCTGGGCTCAGGGGGTGGGCTCAGGGGGTGGGCTCAGGGGGTGGCTCCTGCTGGAGCAGTTCTGCTAATGCACCATAAATCAGGTTTCCACAGGGCGGGATTGAAGTCGCTTAGGAACTTCCTCTAATCTCAACTCTTTCATCTAATTAGTCTCTTACAAGACAGCAGCAGTTAGGCTGGCAATCTCTGGCATTCGCACCCTCATAGACAGACGCATACAGTATATCCATAAACTGACTTGAAAATCTATGTCTGTTAGATATACACGCGCATGTAAATGCACAAATGTACAAAAGTAGGTCTCCAGACCACACATACGGGATTGCAAGTTACACACCAAAGCCTTACATAAAGACATGCACATAGACCCACGCATATATGCTCCCACACACACACGCACGCACACACACGCACACACACGCACACACACGCACACATAGCACACACACGCACACTTACAGACAGACGCACACATGCACATGCACACGCACACACACACACACACACACACACACACACACACACACACACACACACACACACGCACACTTACAGACAGACGCACACACGCACATGCACACGCACACACACACGCACACCCACACACACACACGCACACTTACAGACAGACGCACACACGCACACGCACACACACACACACACACACTCACACACACACACACTTACAGACAGACGCACAGTGTGCCACAGTGTGCCACAGTGTGGGTGTGAGGACCAAATCAATGGATAAAATCAACACAGCTACTCTGTCAACACAGCTACTTAAGAAAGTCAGAATCTGTGTGTATGTACACTTGCTACAAATATTTTGCCCACTGGACAAGCTGTACTCACAGGTGTAGTAAAATATGAATGTGAGAGCAAACCTAACCCTAGTATTGATACTGTGGTCTGTTTTTATGGAGCAAACAGCAAGAGAAAGAAGTCAAACAAGGCTTTGCTCTTCATAATTCATTTGGACAGGCAAGACCATGTTGTTCTCAAACAAACTTGTACTTCAAAAAGTACACATGCAGTTCTTTTCATGTGGCTCAAGAGTAATATGAAAGACAGAGAGAGAGAGAGAGAAGGGGAGAAAGAGGTTCAGTTTAGTGGAGAGACAAAGGAAGCTAGCTCTTCTCACACACGGACAGTTCTCAGGAACATCAAGTGCAATCTTCATGAAATCTGTAATTATGCCCAGGACCTGAAGAGATCTCCTCTTTCAAATGCACTAAAATAAATGGAAATAAACGAAAAACATCCAATACAGAATAAACCAATACTGTTCCCCTTGGAAAGCAGAGTTTCCTGCAAGTTGATGGCTTTTATAGTTTCCTTCCAAGAAACCCTGAAGGCCTTTCAAACACAGCATTTCTTTTAGCTTGAAGTGGTCAGGAAAGGACACAGAGAGATGTACATCTTCAATGTGCAACGCTGCACTTTATCGGAGAGCCTACTTTCTGGCAGCTAATTAAACCCTTCAGCTGATTTCCCTCCAGCTGATTGAAGGTTTTTCAGCAGGGAGACATCTTCTCTTGAGTGTACTTGAAAAAAGTGATTTGTACTGGAAAAGCAAAGAGATCGGGCTGGTCCTGTGACAAAACTATTGCCTATTTTGTGGTACTTCTACAACATCCAAAAATGTCATGCTATCATAGCTAAGACTCCAAATATGTGCACTGGTTTTTAACTTGGATGTAGGAATGAATAACTGGGTTATGACATCTTTTACATGGTCGTAATAGAGCTGAATCAAGATCACTTCTCCCTTGCTCTCTCTTCCTCTCCCATATCTCTACCGCTCTCTCTCTCTCTCTCACTCTTGTTCTTCCTCTCTCTCTCCCTACTCGTCTTCCTCTGCATCTTTCACACACACACTCTCGAGCCTGAGTGAGTATGTTCTTCCTGAAGTGTCTATCACTGGAGGCTACAGACAGAGGTCAATAAGGTCTGCTCTGGCATACTCCCATGTTCTCCTCTACTTCAAACAAAAGCGTCAATAGAGACTGCATGTCCAGGTGAGCGAGGGCAGTGATGACTGAGTGAAGATCCAATTGAGAGTGGATGTGGGTCTGTTTGCACTGTGTGTGTGTGTGTGTGTGTGTGTGTGTGTGTGTGTGTGTGTGTGTGTGTGTGTGTGTGTGTGTGTGTGTGTGTGTGTGTGTGTGTGTGTGTGTGTGGCTATGTGCGAAGGGGAGTTTGTCCTGTGACTGTCACCTTTGTCACCTCTGCTGTTTTCAGTTGGAATCTGCACGGCTGATTTTGAGCTCTGACTAAACAGGGTATGTGAATGCTTCAGAATGTTTTAAATGCAATTGGCTTGATAATTGTTCCATTATTTAGACCAAATTTTCATACCTTTTTTTTGCAGAGCTATATATTGCTATATCTATGGTACTCTCCTACTCTGCCAGCTCCTCCCTGGCTGCTGTCATATTCTCCCCCAGCCCAGACACACTCATACAGGGTTCATATGGTACAAACTCCAGACAGGAGATCAATATGACAGCAGCAACAGTAGAAGCCATAAACTTCACACAAACAGGACAAACAACAAGATTCAGTATGTCCCATGTACTAAACGAGCCATGGAGACAAACCAGTTCTCCAGAAAGATAGGGGACTAGTTTCTGCTCTGTCGGTGTCTCTGCTTCCAGCACTGAGCGACCAAACTTGTGCGCTGGAAGTGATCTCCTGCCGGTATCACCCTCGGCGGCAACACTGTCAAACAATCAACGTCCAAGGTCACCTCCCCCAAGTGGGCGCCAGCCGTCAGCCTGTCGCCTTCCTGGAGGACATGCGCGATTATGGGATGCGTGGGGGTGGCAGGGGGTCGGCAGCAATCATAAACACACAATCACATGCTGCGATATGGATGCCATATCTTCCTGATTGATGTCATTCACCTGAGCATGAACCGTCAGTAACTGCAGGCACACTCCGCGGATGGCAGATAACAACACGCCGCTCACAGCCGCAACACGCCACGCCGCACCGCAGTCACTCAATCTCATCGGGAATGTGCACAGGAACCTACCCTGAAGAGGACACAGGAACGAAGAGGTCTGAGGAAGGATCCCTTTTCCTGTTGTGACGCTGCCGTGACGGCCGTGTGGCTTTACGTTGGGTGAAGAGGTGAGGGAAACAACTGGAGACTGGGATGAGTTTCTGGGACAAATGTCCGAGCCTTCCTCTTCTCTCTCTCTCTCTCTCTCTGCATTATATACATCACACATGCATCAAACACAAGTGTCTAATACTGAAGGGGTAAAGGTCTAAAAATACAGAAATACATGACAGGATGAGAGGCTTACTGAACTCTACACTTTTATAGACTCACACAGTCAATTCACCTTGAGGGGCTCTCTTGACCAGAGCAGTCGTCCAAGAGGAGAGTGGATTCTGGAAGGGCTTGTGTTGTAGAGCATTGGGATCCTGAGCAAGTTCTTCAAGAGGAGAGTGGAGTCTGGAAGGGCTTGTGTTGTAGAGCATTGGGATCCGGAGCAAGTTCCTCAAGAGGAGAGTGGAGTCTGGAAGGGCTTGTGTTGGAGAGCATTGGGATCCGGAGCAAGTTCCTCAAGAGGAGAGTGGAGTCTGGAAGGGCTTGTGTTGGAGAGCATTGGGATCCGGAGCAAGTTCCTGAAGAGGAGAGTGGAGTCTGGAAGGGCTTGTGTTGGAGAGCATTGGGATCCGGAGCAAGTTCCTGAAGAGGAGAGTGGAGTCTGGAAGGGCTTGTGTTGGAGAGCATTGGGATCCGGAGCAAGTTCCTGAAGAGGAGAGTGGAGTCTGGAAGGGCTTGTGTTGGAGAGCATTGGGATCCGGAGCAAGTTCCTGAAGAGGAGAGTGCTTCTGTGTGACCTCACACATGACATACCCACCGAGAGACCTCAGACACACTCCCACATCGCGTGGAGGACATCCTGAGATGCTGGATGAGTGTTAGCGGCATGAGAGGCACTGTTGTTGTGCAGGTACTGTTTGTTTGTCTGTCTGCATGAAGTTCAGTACTTGAGGACATCTTTTTTTCTCTGAGTGATGCTCCATATGATGAAATGGGGGGGGGGCGTTATATGTAACATTGAAACACAGCAAGGGATCAGAGGAATATTTGATCTGGGAATGCTCGAGTGAGAATCCACAGTGGAATTCCGTAATGAAGAAGATGCCACCATTTTTTGGCACTTCCTCCAGGCTCTATTCAAACCACACTATTGTTTGCAAGCCCTGGAAGTCAACGAGAGTTAAATTAGTCTGAATAACAAAATCCCAAATAATACAAAAATCAGACATAATGCCTAAAAAATGTCTATCAGATGAGAGGCACTTGAATAATTCATGGAAGGCAGCCCCCCCTCACAGGCCCGGCTTCACCCCTAACTCACCCGTAAAGACTCCCTGTTACGGGACCTGGAACCGTGTCAGGTATGCGTGAAGAATTAGCCACAATCAGATGCTTCTTCTCTTTGCCTTTGTGTGATATGAGGCAAAGAAAGACATTTTACGGCAAAGGTTAAAAAAGATAATTAGTTATCCATGGGTATCAGGGAACTACCATGCTTTTTGTGCATTATGTGAGTGTGTGTGTGTGTGTATATGTGAGTGTGTGTGTGTGTAGACGTTTTATTAAACCTTTGGTGTGGCACAAAAGAGAGCATCCTTTGATTCCAACGTTGTGTCACAGATTGCAGAGATGCACCGAACCCTCCAGGGCACGGAGGAGGAGAGAGGAATTTCAAGCAGGATGGAGTGTGTTTGATTTCACAACAGCTTTAAACAGTCCTATGAGCTAATCCAGCCGCCCCCCCCCCAATACACACACACACACACACACACACACACACACACACACACACACACACACACACACACACACACACACACACACACACCCATGGCCCCCGGGGGACTTCTGCAGGGCTGGCAAATTGCCATTGAAAAGTTATGACAATAATTAAAGTGCTTTAAAGTGAGCACACCCATCCTATAATCCTATTAGATGATATTACATATTCATACAGCACCAGCTAAATTAGGCTGGAGATCGGCTGAGCACATCCCCGACGCACATACCACACATACAAGCAAAACATGATCAGAGCGATATTATCATAATGCTTTTTGTTCCTGCTGGAGATCTGATGTTGAAGAGTGTGAGGGAAATTGATACTATTTTGACTGCAGTGTGATGACATGCAAATAGGAGGGACCAAGCTGTGTCCATGCAATTATCAAAGTGGGGGGAAAATGCGATATACTTGCCTTTGTGGTTGCCAAGCAACTGCATGCCTGGAACTAGGTGGAATTTGAAGAGTGGGATGTCCTCGGATCTTTTTCAGGGGACTTCTTGGCCATGTGTGCTGGTGATGTCCTCTTCTCTCCCGGAGGCATGGGACACTGCACCCATTCCCCACCGTCTTCTCTGCAGGAGCTCATCACATGCTATCAGATGCTTCAAGCAGCAGCAGCAGCAGCAGCAGCAGCAGCAGCAGCCACAGCAGCGGTCAGGGGGGCTTGGTTAGGGATTCATCACTAGGATGTTTTTTTCCCCGCAAAACTGTGCATATGTAAAGAAATGTGTATATGTGTGACGGCCACTAGGCCTTCTCTGTTATATTTCTGATTGTCTGCTCCCCAGCGCTTGGGTTCAGGTGTGCTTGTGGACGGGGCCGCCCATGATCAGCTGAGGGGCTACACCGGCGCGCAGGTGTAGCCACGGCCTTTTTAGGAGCTGCTTCCGTGACCTGGCTCTCTCTCTCTCTCGGACCACGCCGTTGACTGTTCCGCTGTCCATTTGGAGAACAAATTCATTCATAAATATCATTTTTTGTTTGCAATTCACTCGCCTCTGCCTCCCTTATTGTTTCGGCAACCCTAGGCCTTAACAGTATGCATATGTAAAAAAAAAACAGATGCTCACACTGACGCAGAGACACATGAGAGGCTCCCATCCCACTGCAGTAAAGAGTACATGGTTCAGCAACATAAGGCCAGAACATGCATTCACACCATGCTATATGCCAGGGTGGTGTGGAACTGTGCCGTGGTGTTGATGCCTAACTGAGTATTCAGTGCTTGTATTTATCAGAGAGCACCAAAACAGGCTTATAGCTAAGGCCCGTCTCTATCTTAAATGTACACGCAAACACAAAGTCGTATTCATTTTCCTGATGTATCAGATCAGGCTTTCGGATGCAAATAAAAGTGTTTAAGGCGGTGTCATCACGGTGTCCATGCAGTCTCATTTCAGTGCATTCATCACACAAATTGATTTTCAGAAGAGGAATGTGGTTAAGCACTGGCCTCTGGGAAGCCCTAAGCTCTCATTATCATCCAAAGTGATATTCAGCCTACTCAATTAGCATGGAAGCGATGCTGTGCTCAGGGGAAAAAGAAGCCATGGCAATTACATGTCAGTCTGGTCATTACCAGGTGTCGGCGGCAGGAATTACTGTATTTCAGCACTTCTGTACGGATTCAAGCTATGTAATTATATCCTGTGTTGATTATAATTGCGTTCAGTTGCAGGAGCCCCCATCCATTTGTCTGGGAGGGGCCTGGCCTTGTAAGAGCGCGCAGACACACACACACACACACACCCTTGGATGTGGCAGAGAACAATAAGAACCTCTCGGAGGCGTGAATTACACTGCTGCTTGTGTATAGGTATGCAGGTAAACAGCCTCAGTATATACATCCAATGAGCAAAGCCAAAGAGACGGGACACAGGGACACAAAACTCAATCTTAAGTGAAAATGCTGACCCATTTCTTATTATCATACTATAATGTGCTTTATTGATCTTGGTGCATGAAGAAGAACAAGTATGAATACTAAATTGACCATCCCCTCATTCTAGAGAGTAGAGGATCACTGGCAGTAGAGTGGCATGTTAGTTAGGCTCAGAAAGAGGCTCCGTTGGTTTGGATGGTGTGGGCACATTTCCTCAGTCACTACACCTCATTTACACAGGCTGTGCATCGAAGGAGACACTGAGCGGGGGTGGAGTATGAGCAAAGTTATTGCAGAGTGAGAGAAAATGAAAACAGATTTAATAGCTTGTATTGGTCCCCCTTCACAGCCCGGAGCATGCTTTCAAAGGCATTTTCTGTTTTGTCCTTTAAAGGCAAGTCTGTAAAAACAAAGTTATTAATGTGTGCCCCAATGAATGCCTCGTCTGTATTAAGCAAAGCAGGCATATAAACCAGCACAGATCAAAGTGCACCAGTCAAACCATTTCCCCATTCTCTCTCTCTCTCTCTCTCTCTCGCTCGCTCTCTCGCTCACTCTTTCTCTCTCCCTTTCCTCAAGCTCTCTCTTTAAAGCACCTCCTCTCTCCTCTGTCCCAATCTCCCTCCCTTTGTGAGTGTGTGCCCGGGCGGAGGGGTGGAGGTAGGGGGGAGGGGTGGAGGGAGGGAGGGAGGTTTTCCTGTAATGAAATGTAATGTGAGTGGGGGCTTGTGCCTGTGTGGCTCTGAGGCTGTGCTCTCCGTCAGCAAGCTGAAGGGGGAGGAGGCTCGGGGGCTGTTACGCAGATAAACATTTGTGTTTAATTAGGACTTTCCGCTCCGTCTGCCACCGAACACAAGTACTGATAACTCTAAAAGGACTGCGCGTACACAAACACACACACACACTTACCGCACACAAACAAGCGCACTCACCAACAGATTCACAAACATCCACATAAACAGATAGAAACTCATATATAGATAAACTGATGCACAAACACACACACACACACACACAGAAACACACACACGCACACACACAATACATTCACAAATTCATGACATAAACATGCTTACTACTAAACAGTTTTATCCACTGTCAGATGCAGACATAAAATGCATGACATACATACATACATGACAAAGACAATACCTTTACACACACACACACACACACACACACACACACACACACACACACACACACACACACACACACACACACACACACACACACGTTGTAAAGCCTGAAATACACATTCAC
>NC_045163.1:2557836-2575336 GCF_900700415.2 Clupea harengus | reverse complement strand
GTCTGTGCAGGAGTGTGTGTGTCTGTGCAGGAGTGTGTGTGTCTGAGGGGGTTGGGAGTACATGTCTGTAAGGCTTTGTGTCCTTGGGGGAGGGGAGGGGAAACAATATGTATATGTGTCTACATGTGTATGCATTTATGTGTGTGTGTGTGTGTGTGTGTGTGTGTGTGTGTGTGTGTGTGTGTGTGTGTGTGTGTGTGTGTGTGTGTGTGTGTCTGGGGGGCTGCAACAGTGAGCGCCCATCTGCCTGTCTCAGAGGAGGAGGTGGGGGTGGGGGGAGGTTGAAAAGGATTGTCCTGGCCATTGTGTGATGCACAGAGCTATGAGCTATCACCTCTGTCTGAAGGAGACCGCTAGTGTGTCAACCAGCAGACCACTGCAGAGCCTGCCCTAGTGACATCACGGGGTGGTGGGGGTGGGGGAAGTGGTGTGTGTGTGTGCGTGTGTATGAGTTGTCTAGATAAGTGTGTGTATTTGTGTTGAGGAAGACCAAAAAGAAAAGCAAACAGACTTCATAGTGCATCCTCCTGTCACAACATTCTTCCTGTTTTCCACTGGAGAGTGGACACACGTATGAGGGGTCGTCTGCATTGGGTTTCTGTGCCCTGGCAGTATTTGGACTTCAATCTTTATACAGGCTGGTGGATGTACACCTGAAGGTGTACTTGACAGCCTTGACAGGGGATAACAGTAGATTATGCCACCATTCAAAAGACTTGATCAACATTATGTAACCAACCCTTAACATTAGCTGTATACTGTTTTAGTGTACTCCTTGAAAATGTTCTTATCATCTCAAAAACATTTCCCTTATACAACGACATTCAGGGTTTATAAATGTTATTTTAACTTTGAACTGTGATTCAGATTTTTGACTCATTGCTTATGTATTCAAATGGAGAAGAAAAGAAAAAATATCATGGAATAAATCATTTTAACTTTGATTACCATCTTCATCTTGATTAACATGCTTGGCAGCACTACTGCTACTTGGAAAGCTCTCTTGATGACCACACACACACACACACACACACACACACACACACACACACACACACACACACACACACACACACACACACACACACACACACACACACACACACACACACACACACACAAAAACACACACGCACACACACACACACACACACACACACACACACACAAAGGGCGGAAGAACTTCGGGACATATTGGGTCTGGTCCGTTTTGGCTTCTGAATGTGTGGACATTTAAGTAGCTTTGTAGGTGCTGTGGTGGCAGTTACAGTTGTGCTGTTAAGATCCACACATGGCAGACAGCACATTAGACAGAAATAAATGAATTACTCAGAGACAAACACAATGAATGGAGTGGAGTGGGGTTCTCAGCATGTTCTCCATTCCAAATCTTGTAAAGCTCCAGATCCTTCCTGTTCTACCTCACTAAAAACCAAACACCATTCCAGCTAATCAGATCCCATCAGATGGCTTCTCTCTTGGCCGCTCCAGCCTGTCAGAGCAGCTTTGATGTTGCCTCCATTGCACCAAACCCCAATGAACCGTCCGTAATGAGAGGATGTGGATGTATCACTTAAGATAATAAAAAGCTGTAGACCTTCGAGGGGCTCAGTCTTGAACCAGCACCCCTTGACATATCACTCTTCTCACACAAACATACTCTCTCTCTTGGTGAGGATTGTCTGTGCACGACCTCTCAGTGACTCTCTTTTGTTAATATGAATTAAGTCCTGTTTCTGCTGAAAAGCTAGAGACAATCTTCAAATATATACACCAGATACATAAAGACTAAAGAGCATGAAACAAATTAAAGTAAAAAAAAGGGCAAGACACAAGACGTGTGAAAAAGAAAGACCAAGAAAGTGCATATTTATGCTCTGAACCCCTTCCCTGCTCTCCAACCTTACTTCTCATAGGAACACATTGCTGCTGGTGTGTTCACAAGGGAGGTACTCACTCTCCTAGTGTCCTTAACCCAGGACAACTCAATAACACAACATAGAGCAGACCTGGGCAAAGTGCGGCCCAAGGGCAATTTGCGGCCCGTTGGCTGTCCCTGTGCGGCCCGCGGAGGTAAATTGTAAATTAGGAATCAAACGTAAATACCTGTATTTATTATACGGCTCTTCAGAATGTTCCAAAAAGTTCCGTTGATTTGAATGGGCCTTCCCAACGTTCGCAGGTCTGTAATTTCTTCATATTCACTGCTGCGAAAAATGTATGACTGCTGTCATTGGCAACGGGTTTTGTGCTTCTAATTCACATCTTTCATATCATTCCGCAACGCAAGTAGTCCGGTCATTTAACCTAACTGAAAGTCATTGAAACTTGAAGTCAGAAGGTGGGTTGCTTCGCATTTGCCTGAAGAAATAACGGCAACAAAATCATTAAAAAGAGGTATTTTGGAGAAATGTCTTCTATTGTTTTGGCAAGTAACCGTATAATAAGCGGGATATTTTTTTATTTCCGTAGACCTACATTCGTGCGTGTGGGCGTGCCTGCGACCATTTGCGCTGATAAAAATTGATATTACTATGAATTTGTATACTTACACTATTGCATTGCAAGCTTGCTCTCGTGTTTGTGTGTGTGCCATGTGTATTGATCGTCTGGGAACACCTTTAATACTGCAAAAACATGCTCATTTTCAAAATCGTTTTGGTGAATGTTGATTAAATGTTGATTAAATAATGTTGCCGTTTTTACTATGCCTGCACCAAAAAAATTTGATAGCCTAAATGCAACATCTACTCTTACCAGTAGCAGTTAATCAAAACCATACAATTTAATGTTTTTTTATAAAGAGATACAACTTATATTGAGCAGAATTGACTTCAGCCTATTGGTCCGGCCCTCCACAACAGTCCCACTATCTCATGTGGCCCCTTGGGGAAATTAATTGCCCACCCCTGACATAGAGGCTATGTCCTTCAACACATTATAACATACTGAAAATGTAATATGATATAAATATATAGCATTAATCATTTAACAGTACTGCAGTATATTTATATAAGTCAGAATCAGCTTGTATTTTTGTGTGTTGGTTATAATGTCCCAAAGGGGCCCCCATAACACGCTGGTCTGTACAGTGAGAGCCAGCATCATCACCCAGGGTCTCTAGATAGTGAGCTGGATCACATGGAAGCTCACGGCTCTTCTCACCTGCACCATCTGTGAACGTACGGCCCATACGGCATTGTCACCCCTGCTTCTGTAAATGAAGACACATTTAATGACCTGCGGTGTGTTTGGTTGGATTAAAAGAGAAGACACAGAGGAGGTGTGGCGAACAGGCGTCTGGACCTCACACCCTCACTGCAAGCCCAGCACGTCAGGAGGATCCCCTGAGTTTATAATACAGCAGTAATTGCATGCAGGAGGTGATTAATGATGTATCTCCATGTGTGATAATCCCTTGTAATAACATTACCAAATAATTTCGATCTATTTGCAGAGATGGCATATGCACAGTGGGCACATGGGAGGAAGTGGCATCTCAGAGGCTGAGGGCAATGCCCATGTAGATCAGCGTTGTGGCAGTGATTGATGCAGGAGGCGCCTCATGTCACATATACCCACATCAACACACCAGTGCATGCCTTCCTTTGTGCAAGTCTATATACGCCAGCACAAGCTACCATCAAGAGTCTTTTTTTCTTTTCTTTTTTGCCTTTGGGATGGGACAGTGGAGAACGATTTGAGTTTTTTTTGTAAATAAAAAAATTAGTTTTCTTTTTTTTTAGCACACAAACATACTTCAAACAAACACACACATCAAAAACACAACACAAAGATACAACTTCATCGGCTCAGCTACACACATACAATACAATACAAATGAATTGAAAGAAAACAGATACCCAGCAAAGTACCCTCTCTTACGACCTTTCAGAAAATCCCCGGAGAACGTTTTTTAAAACAACATTTTTCAAAAACACAAAAACATGAACATGCACAAACTAAAACTAAATAGAATTGCAGGGAAAATCAGCTTAATTTTCCGCTTTCCCCCTCGATTTGCACTGTGGTTTCAATTCCTCAAAATAAAAAACAAAAGTAACTCAAATTAAACTGAAATCAATAGTTCTGCTGTGAGGGGATGAACTGAATTACTCTGTGAGGTTTATATGGTAGAAACCTGGATGCAAACGAGGTATTCACAAGTATAGCTGACGTGGGGTGAAGAGTAATGGTATACTTGGTTTAAAGATGTCCTTCTAAGTCTGAGAATATGTCACATGCATCCATCAGAATAGAGGAAATATGAACATGCACTGCTGATATCATATCTTCATTCTTGCTGATTGAGATTCTATAGTATTTTAGCTATCGAGTACCTGGCAGCAGAGCTGGGTAGCACTTTGGTTTCTGAGCTCTGTGCCTTTCACACACACATACACATATGCCACACAATTCCAAACATGTAAGAATGCTTGGGAAAAGAACTACAGGGGAGGAGGTGTGTGTGTGTACGTTTGTGTGTGTGTGTGTGCTTTTTTGTGTGTGTACATGTGTGTGTGACTGAGTGAGAGAGAGAGAGAGAGAGCGAGCAAGGGAGAGGGAGAGAGAGAGAGAGAGAGAGAGAGGGAGAGGGAGAGGGAGAGAGAGAGAGAGAGAGAGAGAGAGAGAGAGAGAGAGAGAGAGAGAGAGCAAGAGAGGGTAATGACCGGGGGTGAAGCGGGGATCAGAGGAGTAATGCGAGCACAATCAAAGGCTCTGTCTGAGGCCTACACACAGGGCAGGGGGAGAGGCAGAGAGGAGAGGGGGAGAGGGGGGTGGAGAGAGAGAGAGGAAAGAAAGAAGAGGGGGCTGTTTCATGGCAGCTCTACATGTGGTGTAATTCCAGTAATTGACTCT
The DNA here is from genome assembly GCF_900700415.2 of Clupea harengus. Taxonomy (NCBI): domain Eukaryota; kingdom Metazoa; phylum Chordata; class Actinopteri; order Clupeiformes; family Clupeidae; genus Clupea; species Clupea harengus. Next base: position 2,570,476 of record NC_045163.1, on the reverse strand, counting down.
TGAACTGTTTTCTTTATTTATTACGGAGCCATTTTCCTGGAGAAGCCTCTCCGTTCCTCCAGGCCTCCCTGAAAAAGGGCCGAAGCGACTAGGGAGCGGGAAGCTCTGAGAAACTACAAGCAAACAAACTAAACACAATCCCTTCAGGTGAAAGAGCTCACAGCTTCCAACAGACTAACGCTGATGCTGCCTTGATGATTTTACCATTAGGGATATGTTGTGTTAGTGAGGATGTGAATGTTATATATTTCATTGTTTACGCACTGATATTAAACAAAGAGACCATTTCTAAAACCTGACATTAAAAAATCAAGTGTCGAAATACTCTGTTGGAAAAAGTACAGTAAAATGTCTTAATGTCTGTTTACATATTTCAGGGGGGTTTTTCAACTGAAAAGTCTGCATACAGTACATTGTAGCACTGGCCATGCAAAGGTTAACTGTATACTGCACAACAAACATGCTTTTATGGCTGTTCTATACTCAAGATATTCATATATTTGAATCTATTATTATTATTTTATTTTATTTTTATTATTTCATTCTGCAAAGGTAATAAGGCTTCCTTAGTGGCAGACCACAGTGGCTTTGATTTAGCACAAGAGTTTGAAGTTGATAGAGTATGTACCATTTATTGTAAGATCTCGCTTTGAGAGAGAATTGCTATTTTGTGTGTGTGATGTTCTGATTTGTGATTTTTGAAAAGTAAGTGTTAAGGTGTGAAGGCAGTTGTAAAAACAACACAACAACAGAACTGAACATGTCAATAGACATGATGTGCTTTGGAAGTCAACAAAATGGATGTGTATTTTTGATATATAATGTCAGTAATTTTCTGGTTTCTGGATTCATTACCTACTTGCTTTCATTAGAGCGTTTCCTGTGTGTGTTTTTATTGGTGTGTAATTGTAAGCACATTAGCTGTTCATCCATATTGTGGGAGAAAAGTCCACCAAGATAGTTTGCCTTTTGAAATGTAATAAGGTTTGACATTATGGAAAGACACACACATTATGTTAAGGCATGAAATTGAAAGTGAAATTAAATAATTAACATATTTTAATAAAGTAATAACTCATTTTCCAGCTTAATGATCCGATCCAAGAGTATGAAGGGTTCAGTACATTCTGTAATATCTGATCAGAGTAAATTAAAACTAGATTTGCATTTCCTGAAGGAAATATCAATGTATGCAAAGTCAAAGTAAAAAATTCAAAACAAATATTGGGTAAAAGATCAGGACATTTAATGCAATTCAAGGCACGCAAAGAGAGACAAAGGAGAAGGAGGGAAGTGGAAGTGGTTGCTAGGATCTTGGAAGGGTAATTGAAGTGGTTGCTTGGGTGTTGCGAGGGTAGCCTGGTGGTTGCTATGGTAACTGAAGAGGATGCTATGCTAGTTGCTAGGGCAATCATATTGATTGCTAGGGTTGTAATTATGGTTGTGGTTGCTAGGATGTTGCTAGGGTATTGTTAGGCTGTTGCAAGGAATAGTCATGGTTGCTATGGTAATTGAAAGATACAGAGATAGAGAGAGAACAGGAGAGAGAGTGAATGAAAGAGAGGCAAAGACATTTAAGATATGTTAAGTTATATGTTATAAGATACAGAAAAAGAATGAAAAAAAGTTAAAAGAGAGATATTGAAACTGAAAGAAAGAGAGATAGAAGAAATAAAAAAGAGATGGGGAACTTAGATAGAAAGAAAGAGAAAAAGAAGCAGAGAGAGTGAATGTAAAAAGAAAAAAAATCAGAGTGGGAATTGATGGACAGAGTAAAAGAAAGAAAAATGGGAAGAAGAGTGAAAAATAGTCAGTGAATAGAGAGAGTGAAGAGAGTAACGATGGAAAGAAAGAGATACAATTGAGTGATTCAGAGATGTAACCCGAGTTGTGTGGACATGCATAGTCCCTCACCAGACTCATCGGGTATGAGAGGGCAGCGTGCTAGCAAAGAGGCCAAAGCCTTTGGCCACTAGTGTCTGTCGCTAGGAGTGAGGTTTACTGTCCCCGCTGGCTACTGTTACAGAGAGATGGAGTGGAGGAGTAGTTGGAGAGGGATAGAGTATGGAAGGTGCCTCTTAACGCCTAGTTCTACAGTTAGGCCTATATTGACAGGGACAGAGGGAAAGGGAGCCTTCATAATGGCGCAGGCGTCAGTGAAACACAGGTGCATGTCAGTTTAATTACGCAATTATGTCACAATTCAAAAGTCTACGTGAGAAATATTATATGTTTTTCTTTAACATCTTAGAAGATATTCAAAAATACATAGCTAAAGCGTCCTTTACAAGACCTACGTGAAAAAGTTGGAATAAAGTTTCTGCTTTAAGCGGTTCGAGTTTAATTAATCGCACAAAGAAGAAGAAGCAGCCACCGGATAACAGTTCAGTGCATGCGAAGCAAAGCACAACAACACAACAACATAGCATACCCACTCAGAGGGTTCCCAAGTCTAATCTAATCACACGAAAGTCTGTGTGGAGGGCCTGTAAATATTTTTCTGCCAGAGCCCATGTTCCAGATAGCGATCCGCAGGGAAGCCCAAACCCACGCTGCTGGTGTCAGCCAGGATGTCAGGCCGAGAGCAGGGGCGGCTGTGGAGCCGTGATGAATGGCGCTTTGTTCGCGCCGCGTGGCGGGACGGCTCCGACCAGGCAGCCCGACCCCCACGGCTCAGGGGCGGTGCTGGAGAGCACACAAGACCCAGGTCAGCAATGCGGAAGGTTAAGAGCGGCACTTAGAAGGCAGCGGAGAGATTGATATATGGCGACAGAGTTAGTTGCCTATGACAATGAATCACTTTACTGAGACGAGGCGAATTCCCTCCATTATCATATATATTACGCTGGCTGCAGTTTCGCTCCTGTCTCAATGTCAACCCATGCATCCACTAAGAGAAACATCTTATTAAGGGGTTCTACCGTGACAACAACCATTAGTTGGCAGTGATGCACTCATTTTCAAGGGTCTTGATGGTTTAAATAAAGTAAGATAAAACACGTAAAAAGCCTTCAACGTTTGTCCATGAGTCGCCTTGGTACTGCAGAACTTGCAATATGAGCTCATGCCATGATAGAAAAGAGTCTCAGTATTTCTCTTGTTGAAGAACAGCATCCTACATGTCCTTACCAGCAGAACTAAAATGGCATCTTTAAAAACAACCAAAATAGGCGTTGCTGCCCTGCCTCTCCAAACTGTAGTTCTCATGCAGCTCAGGGAGGAGGTGGCCGAGGCCCACGGTTTATTGTTTAATGGAGAGGATGGCTCTGTCTCCTGCGTCTGGGCACACCTCATGCACTATGGCCCGCTCACAAACAGCAGCTCACATGGAGGACTTAAAAGGCGCTCCACTAGTCTGGGGGAAGAGCCAGTTGGAGGCATAAATAAAACAATGTTTGGCGTCCACACAGAGCTGGAGAGGGAGAAAGAATGATAATAAGCATGGAGAGGAGGGAAGGAGTGTGGGTGGGTGAGAGAGAGAGAGACGGGGGTGGGGAGAGAGAAGGGGGAGGGAGGGTTGGCTATGTAAGCTGTAATTGTTGTTGTTTTTTTCCTTCCTCTTCTAATGTTTTTTTTCTGAAAGTGCCACAATGAAGCATTCAGAGTGGATAAGACAAACAGGCAGCAGGCTGACGCCGGCACCCCCAGAGTGGGCAGAGCGGGCCCAGCCTGCCGCCCAGCCTGCCCAGGCACCAGAGGCTGTGGGTGGAGAGACAGAGGGGGACGCCAGGCTCCAGTGCCAGGGGCCAGCAGACAGACACCCACAAAGGCCATCAGCTCAGACCACAGCCAGAGACTGAAGGCATGGCCCTCTCCCTGGAGTACAGTAGATATGTCCAACTATGCCCTCCCCTTCACAACAAGAACTGCGTCGTGGTCTTGGGGTCTTGGTGGCTCTTCAAACGAATAAAGAGAGGCTCTGCTCATGTAATGCTGAAATATGCAAAGCAAGACAGTCTTCCTTCTCCAACATCATCAGTATAAATATGATCTTATTTTAAGGTACGGTTATCAAGTGACCAAATTAACTAATGGATGTCTCAAAATTTCCTTGAACTGAATAAGGACAAAACTGAAATAATCTTATTTGGGAAAAGTGAGGAGAGACTTACGATTGCTAATCATCTTGACACAAAATGACTTAAAGCGAAACGCACTGTTAAAAACCTTGGTGTCTTAATTGATTATGATCTCAGTTTTAACCACCATGTGAAGGCAATAACTAAATCAGCTGTTTACCATCTCAACAACATACCAAACTTAAAGGCCTTTTGTCAAAACAGGATTTAGAAAAACTAATTCCTTTATGCCTTTAACTTTAGAAGGGTTGACTACTGCAATGGTCTTTTTACAAGCCTTCCTAAAAAGACCATCAAACAGCTTCAACTTGTACAAAGTGCAGCCGCCAAAGTTCTTATAAAAAAGACCTTAAAACTTGAAATTGACTACTGCTTGTTTATCACTAAATGAGACAAGACCAAATGACCACTCAGATATGTTTCAGCTGTTAACACCTAGACCTCTCAGATCACTGGAGATAAATCTGTTGGTAATACCTACTGTCAGAGCCAAACATGAACCCAACATGCTGCTCAGCTCTGGAACCCACTTTCTGATGACATCAAAGGTGTTCCATATGTAGCCAGTTTCAAACCTAGACTTAAGACCCAACTGTTCTCAGATGCTTTTTGTTAACTGATCAAATGCTTTCTACTTTTCACTTCTTTCTTTTTTATATTTATTCAGTTTTTGTTCTTTAGAACTGTTATGATGCACTTTGATCTTGTCATTCCTGACAGGGAAGTGATGTCTTGGGCTTACAGCTAAGGCCTGTTTCACACTGCCTGCGTTGAGTTGCGTTGCGTTGTGTTGCGGTACTGCTGCGTCTCGGTTGCGTGTGTTTGTTTACACCACCGACGTTTCTGCTGCGCTGCTACTTCCAGCCCTACCTTTCTGCATAAAGTTTGCCTTTGATAATGGCCATCAATACACAATCAGTTTGGTATCAACCATTGTTGAGGAGTGGTCTGAAAAGTGAAGACCAGAAAGTTGACCAGTTGTAACCAGAAATTAGACACATGACTTGTATTACCCTTGTTCAGAGCAAGACCCTTTCTCTGAAAACAGCTCTATCTGGCTTTATTAGGGATTCTATTAAGGATTCTATTCAGGGTATTGTTTTATTCAATTTATTTTCTAGTCTCGGGCTAAGCTCTCTTTCGTGCCTTTATCTGAATATGGCTATCCAGCTCTATCGGACTCTATTACGGATTCTATTATGGAACAAACCACTCATTACCAAGCTAGCATAGCTAATAAGCCTAAGCAGTGTCTAATGCTAACCCATGTTGGATGTAAGCATTTAGTTTACTCTGCCCTTTATATTGGGCGACTACTGCCTAACTTTATGAGTTATGGATCTACTGGGGTTCATTTAACTTTGACCAGAACTCTTAACAACACTGCATTACATTATAGACTGGACTCTTCTGGGGCGTGTGCCCGAACCAAAGGTGTTAGTTTTCGTGTTGGGCTATGATAAATTTGCTAAACTTTATGTGTAAGCTAGCCTACATAACATCAAACTACTTGCATTGGGAAGCTTGAACAAGTTGAGGGATAGACAAACTTGTTAAATGCAGTCAGAAACTACGTCACGGTGGTAGACAAACAAAAACTATCTTAAATCTCTCAGGTCTAGGTAGCCTCATATCACTGTGAGACAGAGCTGTGATATCAGTGTTTCCACCTTTTGCAGCACCCACATCAACATAGGCTACAGTGACAGGCTACACCCAAACAGAGTAACCAGCAGGTAGAATACACTCTAGACCTACAGTTACATTTAGCATCAGTTGGGTTTTATTAGTCATAAAGCCTTCTGTGTTAGGGCTGTACAATCTGTCCTTTGCTGGGCGAGGGTTATCCATCCTCTGCTGCTGTTGAGCAATCCCAGTGCCAGACTAAATGGTGCGATCTATCATTAGTACTGTTGAGTGATACCACTTCCCCTACTCTAGTGATTCAGACTAAAGGAATTGTACCTGAGAAGACAATCCATGGACTCCATGTGCAGTAACCTGCACATATGCTGTGTATTATATGCTGATACCAGATACCAAAACATTCATATTCTGATGCCAGATACCAAAAATAGCTACTAGCTATTTGAAACTAGTTGTGTCACTATTGGCAATTTCTTTGAAAAACGTTTCATACGAAGTGTTCTCACGACTCCTTCCTTAGAAATGATCATGCACCATACCAAACAAATGAGTCATAGGGTGATGGACAGGATGTTAACATTCTCACATCATGTAACCCTCACCTCACCATCACCTCCACACACACACACACACACACACACACACACACACACAAACCACCCGCAGTGGATGGCTGCTAATTCCAGTGTGCCTGACAGGCCTGCAGTAGGTGTGGTCCTCACACTCCATCATCACTCAACCCCCATGTCACTCCTTCATATTAGGAAAACAACAAAAACAGTGGACTGTATAAGGGTGGACTGTTGAGTTCTTACCTTACACAGAGACTGCAGGAGGGGGACACAGAGTAAGTGAATGGGGGTGAGGGAAGGAGGGGACCAAGAGAGAGAGAGAAAAAAGAGAAAGAGTGGGAGGGAGGGAGGGAGCGAGTCTGATATGAAATGGAGCGGTTTGCTTTGGGGAGGCTGGGAGTCTGGCAGGCAGCTGTCTTACATGAAGCCCACTGCAGTGAGGAGACAGCAGAGAGAGAGAGAGAGAGAGAGAGAGTGGAGGAGAGAGAGATCAGTATGTCTGTATGCGGTCCTGAACGGAATGTCAGAAATTAGGGAGGAGAGTCTTGACTGTAGACCACCAATAATGCAGACTTCATTACACACACCCACACACCCACACACACACACCCACCCACCCACCCACCCACACACACACACACACACACTAAACCAAGTAAAGCATCAGCTACACAACGGCCTACGCCTACTTGTAATGGAACAAACATATACTTTTGTACTCGGACAGATAAGGCCAACACTCCTATGGAGACCCGATGTCTCTCAACACATTTATACCCACATATAGAGCTCCCAGAGGTGCAATCAACTGCAAAATGATAACAATGAATAGAACACATGGAAGTCTTTGGTTTCCCAGGAGACTGTGCACGCCACCCCATACCCTTCCTAAACCCCAACAAATGAATTAGATCAGCAGGCCACAGGGTCCTTAGACTATAATGAGAGCAGACAACCTGGACGTCTACACACACACACACAGAGACACACACACACACACACACACACACACACACAGACACAGACACAGACACAGACACAGACACAGACACAGACACAGACACAGACACAGACACAGACACACACAGAGACACACACACACACACACACACACACACACAGACACAGACACAGACACAGACACAGACACAGACACAGACACAGACACACACAGAGACACAGACACAGACACACACACACTTTCTTGCTAATGGCTGATGCTGGGTGTTTGGTGCATTAGTTCAGTGAGGAGTGGAGGGGAACATGTCTGTGGGCCTGCCGGCAGCTCAGCAGCCATGAAGGGGCTGGAGCAGGGGGTGTTTGAGCTGGGGGAGAGTGGGACTCTGGATGTGCTGACAGATTTCTCTCTAATGCGATGGGGCCGTGGTTACTAGGAGACAGGAAGCCATTATTCACAGCATACCAGTTCAGGCAGTTGGAGACCTTCTTGCATTACACATTGTGTGTGTGAGAGAGTCTATGAGTTTATGAGTGTGTTCTGTGCGTGCTGTGCTGTGAATATATGCATGTGTATGACGTGATTGTGTGTGTGTGTGTGTGTGTGTGTGTATGTGTGTGTGTGTGTGTGTGTGTGTGTGTGGGAAAGAGACAGACAGCAATTCAGCAGTGAATTCTGGCTCTGCTCTCTGCTTGTGTTTAGGCAGCCATGTGTCAGGGTCGTGAGACGGTGGGATAAAAGGCTCCAGTGCAATTAACCTGAAAAGAGACCAACATGAAAATGGTGAATTATTCAGAGGGGAAGAGGAAACTGACACAGAAGAATGTCAGGGCTCAGCTCCACACTCCACAAACACAACACAACACAACACAACACAACACAACACAACACAACACAACACAACACAACACAACACAACACAACACAACACAACACAACACAACACAACACAACACAAGAGCCCAGACATGGAAACAAGCAGAAGATTACTCATAGGTTTTCAATTCAACAACAACAACAACAACAGCACACAATATTGCATGTTTTGTATTATGGATGGAGATTAGTCAGATGGGGGTCCCAAGAGACGACTTGCAGAGAAGCAATTCTAGCCAGAACAGTGTAGTTACTGGTCATTTATGTAACACATTCTGAACAACACATAATGAAAATGCACTACCATTCACCACACACCCCACCCAACACACACACACACACACGCACACACACACACACACACACACACACGCACACACACACACACACCCCACCCAACCACGCACACGCACAGGCACACACACGCACACGCACACGCACACGCACACGCACACACACACACACACGTTGATGTATCACCACTCTACCACGATAAACCCTTTCATGTCAGGCCACTCTTGTCTGGATGGACAGTTGATTGTCCACTGCTCTGCTTCCCCCATCAGTTCCACGTTAACATCATGCTGTAGGTAGAAGCTGCAGAGCTGTGGACGCTTCAGCTTCAAGAACACTGGGACTGGGCTTCAAGAACACTGGGATTGGGCTTCAAGAACACTGGGATTGGGCTTCAAGAACACTGGGACGGGGCTCCAAGAACACTGGGACGGGGCTCCAAGAACACTGGGATTGGGCTTCAAGAACACTGGGATTGGGCTTCAAGAACACTGGGATTGGGCTTCAAGAACACTGGGATTGGGCTTCAAGAACACTGGGATTGGGCTTCAAGAACACTGGGATTGGGCTTCAAGAACACTGGGACGGGGCTCCAAGAACACTGGGATTGGGCTTCAAGAACACTGGGATTGGGCTTCAAGAACACTGGGATTGGGCTTCAAGAACACTGGGATTGGGCTTCAAGAACACTGGGATTGGGCTCCATGTGTGGTCTCCACGTGGAGTCCCATAGGTCTAGCTATCTAATCTGGCCCGTACCTGCAGTGGAGAGCCAATATTAGCTAAAGCTGTCAGACCTTGACACACAGGACTTCAGCATAGCCAACGCATAGGAGGAGAACCCTGATTCTTCACTAATAAATGACCAAATGGGTCTCTGGGCCCTATTCACACCTCCACCAACATCCTGCTTGCTCTGGCTGGCTGGCCATGTTTGTAAAGCACTCCGGATGTCGTAGAGGTGATGATATACTGGAGCCACTGGACCCTGGATGCACGTGAATCGTCATGACATGAGGTTGCATGTGTCCTGGATCCTATAGCAGGTCTGGGTATGCGTATCACACAGCTCAGCTTTAGTCCCCTACTGTCACTGGTTATTTATTGCCTGTACATGAGCACGGTAATGCGAGCAGAGTAGCGAGTGCTAGGACAAGACGCCAGCATTGGAATGCCTCTGTCTCCGCCACCTCAGGGGGAGGGCGGTGTATTTGGGGAAGGTGGTGGCAGAGTTTATGGCGAGTTCCCCTGGCTCCACAACTATGCACTACGCACGCACGCACATGCCAACACACTCAGCAGAGTAGGATGGAGAGGCGAGACAGGACACGGGATTATCTAACACCCACGCACATTTCCAGTCTTAAAACCTACAGAAATCCGGTAGGTAGCTTGGGATTTCGTTTCACAGGCAGTCAGATGACCAAATATTAAACATTATTACATTATGGTTTTATATGAACCCTGATTCTACTGTTAGGATGGCTGGATGTTTGGCCAAGGATATGTTGTCATCACACCAGGCCATCACACACAAATTACTTATGTTTCTTAGTACTGAAAATGTCTGTACTGAAAAAACACAGCATAACAAAAACCATGCAAACTCACAACTGATTACAGCTACAAACATATATATATATATCATGACACACTCACCGCACAGATACTAATGCAGTAGTGCTGTGGAGAAGATGGCAGTTCACTCAACGCCCTGATCACCAACTGCTGCCGTCCAAGACTCCTGCTGGAGTTTACAGACCTGACCCTCCACACATGTGACTGTACCAGCACCCCCCCCCCAGTGCAGAGCCCCAGATCAGAGTGTGATGGAAGGAGGCGTGGGGCAGGGCAGGGCAGGGCAGGGCAGGGCAGGGGGGAGAAGGCACACAGGAGCCCACGCTCTGGAGGGGAGTTATTGGGCTGTAAAACGGTGCAAAGCCCCATGACTGAAACAGTGGCAGAGCGAGGGGTGGGCAAACGGGGGTGACCCAGCGCCTCTCTGCAGGAAGCTCGGGGAAGGGGCTGTTAATAGACCCCAGGGTTGGGAGCAGAGGGTGGGCATGTATGTGTGTGTGTGTGTTTTGGGCTGGTGATGGTTGGGGTGCACAAACACCTGTGTCTGGAAGGACTGGCAGGCCAATTCGGCACCTTATACCCCAGTACCCTTTTAATGGGTTTAGTACACAGGCCCCAGTATGCATGCACAGGAGTATGCTCTGTGTAGAGCTTCACCTCACAAATCAGCGCGTGTGGGGGGGAGTGTATCAGTCCTCTGAGGGCGTGTCTGTGGATGTTTTCAGCACCTCCTAACCTGTGGGGACATTTGCAGGGTGTCTAACAGGAGGGAGGTGAAGCCTTGCCTGCTCACTGGAGTCAGAAAGGGCCAAAGGTCCACTCTAGCATTCATTCAGAATCAAATCAAAACATTCATGTGAAATCATGTATTTTTGTTGTAATTAAGATGCCCAGTATGATGTAGACATATGGTAACAAGAGAGAACAATTTGTCATACTCCTAGACAAAATTTGTCAAGGGCTTTGATAAACAGCCCAATTTTAATGAGTAATTTAATATGGTAAACGGGCCGCATTGTTGTCTGTCAGGCGTCTCTTATTACAGAAGAAGTGTCTGAGCAAACAGTAATAAAGGCAAAAAGGCGACTAGAATACCCGCAGACAGAAACATGCCTGCCACAAGCCTCCCAGCGAGAGCCTTTCAGACTGCCATCGTGTCATCTTAGTGGGCTTGAGAAGGGAACTTTTCAGATTGTCAGCAAAGTTCAAGTTGCCTAGCAACAGGGTCACACTCTACTGAGCTGAGAACAGCACAGTGACAGTCGCTAGACGTCTGCTTGAGCTAAGAAACAAAGATATCAGGTGCTACTTCCCACTGTTCATCTCCAAACACCTCCTCTCCTAGCTGTCACAGGCCTGGGGAGGTGTGTGTGAGGGTGTGAGTGTCGGTTATGGTGACTGCTCATGTCTGCGTTGCAGTGCAGTCTCAGTGCTTCTGGCTGGCTGAGGAGCGCACAGGCAGAAAGAGGCAGCCATGCTTTGGCCCACCTCCACAGGGTTTGAAACAGCTAAGCTGCTCTCATGTGACATGGAAGCAAGCCCAGAGAAGGAGAGGGGGGGTAGGGAAAATAAAGAGAGAAAAACGGATGGAGAGAAAGAATATAATTATACATTATTAGAACAGGAGACAAATAGGCAGTGACGTTTCCCCTTCTGTGCCCTCCTTTTCCATCATGGCTGCAGCTCCTCCTGAAAATGACGGCTCAGATTCTAGTGTAGACGGAGAAGAGGAGAGGAGAGGAGAGGAGAGGAGAGGAGGCAGGCCTCACTGGTTGTGGCTCTCAGCAGAGACTGCAGCGTGACACACATCACAGGGATTAACCCACATGCCGTACACATCCACATCCACAGCACATATACACCCCCCCCTGCCCCTGCCCCTGCCCCCCCCCACGTCTACATCTCTCCTCTGGGTCACAGGGAGCAGGGCAGCTGCTGTTGGCAGGGTGGGCAGACTGCACTCAAGCCAGATCAGACCAACACAGCTCTTAACACAGGGGGAGTACAAGAGAGGGAGAGAGAGAGAGAGAGAGAGAGAGAGAGAGAGAGAGAGACACGAGGCTGGTGCAGCAGTACACCATGCTTGCAAGAGTGGGGGATGTGGAAGAATGAACAGAGAGAAAGAGAATGTGTGAAAGTGAGAGTGGAGTGGAGTGGGGAATGGAGTGGAGTGGGGGGTGGGTGGGTCATGAATTCAGCTACACTCAGCAAGGGCAGAAAAACAGTGGAATCATTAAACAGTTCATTCAGGAAGTGAACAGGTCATGACATCATTTCCTGGCTGCCAGTCCAGGATGCGAGACGATGACTTTCTAGTTCCCCTTCAGCAGAACGTTGGAATTTCACTTACCTCTCTGTGCTAACCACTGAAAAGTGAATGTCACTTACCTCTCTGTGCTAACCACTGAAAAGTGAATGTCACTTACCTCTCTGTGCTAACCACTGAAAAGTGAATGTCACTTACCTCTCTTTGCTAACCACTGAAAAGTGAATGTCACTTACCTCTCTTTGCTAACCACTGAAAAGTCAAAGCAAATAAGCATTCCAATGACAATAAGTAGGACTAAATGCAACATGCATGTCACCATGCGTGATGTATACATTCTGGACCCTTCTTCATTTTATTTGTTCAAAGC
>NC_045163.1:2547836-2552836 GCF_900700415.2 Clupea harengus | reverse complement strand
CAGCTCTGGAGACTGCTGCTGCGGCTGCTCTGTCTGGGAGGCATGTTAAGAGGGGAGCCGAGGACTGAACATCAGCGCACAGCGCAGCAGACTTGTTAATGCGCTTCTATCTGCCAGCCATAAGCAGCAATCTGCAAGGAGACAGCGTATGTCTCCTCAGAGTCCCAGGCGTCAACAGGGCCCCGTCTAGGCCCGCTGCCACTGGGCAACAGCTCCATGCTGCTTAATGCACTGGATATTTGAGGCACACAAGGGCCAGTTCTTCATCATCTAGCCATCTGGATGCATTACTGCTTTACGCCAAGATGGCGCCAATTAACAGAATGACATATACTTTTTGCAGCAGAGTAGTAAATACATGCTGCTTTGTGTGGTATGAAGATTGCAATTCATGCTGTGGATCTATCCGTGCATTCATACATATGCAGCGCTTCAAAAACCACAGATGTAGCAACACGGAGAATTATTCTATTTAATTATTTACATAAAAAAAGTCTTGGTGCCAGAGATTGTTTGGACATACTTGCGTTTATTTTTGTGTTTGCATGAATGTTGTGCCATTGCATCCTTGAGTGTATGTGTCTGGGTCTCTGTCCCTTGATCTCCTCTCTCTTCCTCTCTCTCTCGCACACAAACTCACTCCCACTCAGACACACACAGACACACAGACACACACACACATAACAAACAAGCCCAAAACAAAGTCTGCAGGCAGATTTCACCTCTTCTAACCCTGCTCCCAGCTGTCACACTGCTCATGTCCAGACACCCCCCTCCTCTCCTCCTCTCCTCCTCTCCTCCTCTCCCCAGTCTGCCTACCTCTGATGTGCTCTATAATTCATAAGACCTTTCTCAGTACATCCAGCAAACCAGCCCAAGCCTTGCAGGAGCTCCCCTGGCAAGAACCGTACGCAGGCTGCCTATATTTATCCCCACCGCCTCAGAGTCAGACAAGGCCAGACACGGCGTGACAGGCAGGAAGACGAAGGGGAAGAGGAAGAGGAAGACAAGCCTGCATTTGTCAGGAGGACTCCTCAGACGTCCGAGGGGACTTTCTGACAGATCCCCCTGCTCTACACATCTTCTGAGAGGATGAATGTTGAGGTAGAGCAGGTGAAGTAACTATGAGTGTGTGTGTGTGTGTGTGTGTGTGTGTGTGTGTGTGCCTGTATCTGTGTGTGAGAGGGAGACGGCCTTACCTCCATGGAACAGCAGAGAACAGCATCTTCCTTCACTTCGGGGGACTCCAGCAGCTATCACACACACAAAAAGAGAGGATGCCCAAATTAACTTCTTTCAAAAACAGTACAAAAACAATATCAGAGATGGAAGCCACAAAGAATGTTTTTAGACAGTTTACAACGCATCCACCTGGTAAGGACCACCTTGTACACACACACACACACACACACACACACACACACACACACACACACACACACACACACACACACACACACACATAGAAGGAGAAAATCTTCTGCAACTCTGCCAACATATCAGTGGGAAAACTATTAGATCAGAATAATGATGACAGAATCAATCATCATTGAAATGATGGAAGAGAGGTAGTATACTCTGAGATCCACTGGAAGCTATACAGAGCCAACCAGACCGGCCCAAAGCCATTACACAGGACACTCACACAGCTACATACTGACCAGGAAACACAACGCTACAGCACCAATAACCCTGTTTGCTTGATTCAAAGGAAAGCACAATTGGAATTTGCATAGAACTAACCGTCTCTGTCTCTGTCTCTGTCTCTGTCTCTGTCTCTGTCTCTGTCTCTGTCTCTGTCTCTGTCAGTTTCTCTCTCTCTCTCTCTCTCTCTCTCTCTCCCTGTAAGTTTCTGTCTCTCTGTTTCTCTCTCTCTCTCTCCCTCCCTGTAAGTTTCTGTCTCTCTGTTTCTCTCTCTCCCTGTAAGTATCTGTCTCTTTCCTCATGGAGAGAGCTTTGCCTTCTGGCCTTGCTTCCTGTGGGGAATTACCTGCCTTGTGACAGATGGACAGGGCCTCAGCGCCGCGCGGCTAAAGTGCTTTGGAGGGCTGTGCCCCTCTGTGCAGGGGTCAGGGGTCACGTGGGAGGGACTCTGCCGGGGGAAGTGCATCACATTAATGGAAAAGCTCATAAAGACCAGACCTGACCCACTCCACCGGGCCAGCACACAGCCCAGAACAGCTGGAGGAATCAGACACTGCTACCTCAGGAAGAGAGATCAAGTTTGGACTGAACTACAGAAAATGATATCATCTATGGAAATGTACATTTCTCTGTACAAAGATTGTCTTCTAGGTTTCAATGTAATGGAAATAATGATACTTCAAAAGGAAGTAACTTCAAGAGGAGGAATGTAGTCCTAATTAAAAGCATAAACCGCTAAAGACAAACAAAACATGTTGGAGACGTATAAACATCTACTACGTGGAAGTGTTGGCATAGCCCGATGTTGGTGTGTGAGTGAGTGAGCGTGTGAAGGAATGCTCCTTGAATATGACTGAAAACCTCAGAGTAAATATTTCCCGTTAAGACGGTAAACTGGCAGAACAACAGAACATGCCGAGAGCCAGGCACTTTGAGTGCATCAAACGCTAACCCCTGCTGTTCGCACAGACCCAGAGGGAGAAGTGCTCGTTCTCATCCTGCCCTCGCATCCCGTCTCACTCGGAGCACAGGCACAGAATTGGCATTAGAAACTCGGCCACGCTCTATCTCAGCAATGCCCATCTCTCTGTCTCGATGAGCAGGGGATGTGTCGGCGGGGTGTGTAGCTACAGCGCAGAAACAGAACTCGTCCCCTGCCAAGTCATTCAACCACACTAGGAGAACAAGATGGAGGAAAAAGATGAAAAGGTATGGTTACAATTTCCATGCGACTTCCTCTTGAGAGAAAACACACATATTTGCATGTATAAGACCATTTAAATAGGCATACACATGTAGTGTTCGAAGGAAACTGGCTGACTTCATAAAAGGGGGAAAAACAGACGGCCTGTGTGTGTGTGTGTGTGTGTGTGTGTGTGTATGTATTTGCAAGTTTTTTGCCTGGGGAGGTTCAGTGAGACAGCTCACAGAGCAGCCAAGAAGAAGGAGGCAGGCGGGCAGGCAGGCAGGCGGGCCCCGACACAGGCACCCCTTTGTGAGAGGTGGGGGCCTCGCCGAGAGGGATGATCAAAGCAGCCCAGGGGAGGCCTGGACACTGTCTGGACAAAATGGCTGACAAGCCGGCGAGTGATTAAGACTGAGAAACCCTGGAATCAGTGAGTCTGAAGCCAGGCCTTTCCCAATCCAGTTTCTATTGTTAAACTAGAACAGGGTCTTTTTTCAATACATCCACAATCTGAAAAAGCCTTTGTAGCGACGGTAAATAGGTGAGTGTCTCGTCTAGACGTGGTTCAGTATTAGACTCACCACTAAAGACCCAAACTGGGAGCAAGAGCGTGGAGGACCGGGGGGTTAAGTGGGAACTGGGACCTCAAGCTCCAGAGCTGTAAGTGATCTAAGCCCAGGGCCCTGTGCAGCCTCACATATGAGCCTCAATTAAAGTGACAATAAACACACAGGGCACACGGTTCAGACTGGTGACGCAGTGTGCCACCACAACAGGAACAGCTAACACGGCTAATGCAAGCATACATATACATTTCCTGAGGAAAATTAATTTCTTCTTCTAGGTTCATATTGATTTTCCATCTTCATAACTCTTTATTTAGTTTCGAAACTAAAGTTAGTGGTGACATCCTTTTTTTTTCCAAATCAAGTGTTTGAGCAATGCGAAGACAGATGCTGAGGCACTATTTTTGTCTTCGTAAGCTGCTGTTGTGGAAAAGCCATGTTCATTAAGAACGGTGTTGGATGGGAAAATAATTGACATGTACATAGCGTGGCCTGTGCTTGCTCATTAGGAGTAAAAGCTCATATATAAGTGCCCAGGTAGAGTTACGATGCTGAATTCTGATTGTGTCTTGGTGGTCCTGTGTAATTATTTAAAGGTTCTCATTCCAGCGATCTCCAGGGAGACCTGTGCTTTAAGCCTTGTGTAAGACATCCCATAATGACATCCCCTGGGACCACAGCAAGAGAGGCCAGGGCTCAGGTTACACCTGACACACATACACTAACATGCTTTGCACCCACCACAGGCACTCATCACTTTGTACGCACAGACACACACACACACACACACACACACACACACACACACACACACACACACACACACACACACACACACACACACACACACACACACACACACACACAGACACACACACACACACACAGACACACGAACAGACAGAGACACACAGACACACAGAGACACACACACACACACGCACACGCACACGCACACACACACACACAGTTTGTGGCTGTTTGTGTGGCCACTTTAAATAACTTGAATGTCCAGTCTGATTAATCACAGGCTTAATACTGTGAAGAATAATGGCGTCATGTCATGCAGCATCCATCACACACATTTCATGTTTCAGAGTAGATCTTCCACCATGATAAACTGCTGCGCTCTCTTGCCAGCTAACATCAATCTCTTGATCAGAGTACAAACAACAGTCACTCTCATTCTGGGTCCTGTATCCACCTGCGATGTGGAGGCAGAGCTCCACGAAAGACACCTGTAATTAGAGAAACCGGTCGAGCCAGGGCCCACCCGCCCGCCCACCGCTACACTTCACACCTGGCTGGGAGACAGGCGGCCATGTAAACACACCGCTCTACCTGACGGGGCGGACGTCTGGGGAGATGCCTGGGAGCGTGCGAGCACACGCACAGAGACAGACACACACACACAATCTCACACACACACACAACTATTTGACAAGCCTGATATCCGCTCCCGCTGAAAGTCTCTGCGTGTTGGGACAAGGCTGCGTGGGTGCTTTTTCTGGAGATGAAAGCATGATTGGGAAGTGCAGGAGCGCACAATGGCAGCCATGCTCAATGCTACACAAAAGGGCTGCAGGTTATGACTGGGATTTGAT
>NC_045163.1:2450336-2542836 GCF_900700415.2 Clupea harengus | reverse complement strand
GACCACAGTCGGGAGGTCAGACTTTCTGAGAGGAAGAGAGAGAAGGAGGGGAAGGGAGGGAGACGGAGAGAGAGAGGGAGAGAAGAGTTCAGGGCTGCAATAGAGACGTGCACGTTGTGTTTAAGCCCGTGTTGTGTGGTCGCGGACTTCCTTGTTTGCGAGATAAGACTCTGAGCACCAGTCTCACATTGCCTATGAGAATGTGCCCAACTATGTATGGAACCTTTGCAAGAGCATTCCAACACCGTTCAAAGTGAGTTTTTCATGAGCGCTCTGTGCCGTGATGGTGAACGTTCAAAGCCAATCAAATGGCAGCGGTCAGGAAGGGGAAGCGGGATCACCCAAACACGGCCGAGAAAAGGCTGACGGAAGCCACAAAGAGGCCAACAAACATTTAGTAGCATACAGCATATGGTGACGCCTGTCACTGGGCTGAATATGTTTTCAAGGCACTCTACATAGAAACTAAACTCTTCATGCCACGTGTCAGTATGCTATGGGAGTTTTTAATGATGAGTATTATGTCTTTAAATGTTCCATGGCAGCCATTTTATGGTAACATTATAAGTGCGATACGCCGCTCTTAATAAGCTGCCCTCGCGGCTCTGCTGAATGAGAACATGGCAGAAGAGGGGGCCAATCACGTCACAGAGAGAAAAGGGGAAGTCCTGGAGACAAGCAGGGGCAGAGAAGAGAAGAGAAGAAAAGAGAAGAGAAGCGAAGGGAAGAGAAGAGAGAACTCAAAAGGTAGACACGGCAGCGCCAGGAGCAGCAGGTGGGATGACATTTAGAGTGGCGTGCTTGTCAGAGCCCCTCCACCACCTCCATAAAAACAGCGTCTCCTAGGAGGAGGTGTCTGGCGGAGCGTCTGGCAACAGGGGCGAGGCAGTAGACGCGGAGCCCCGCTGAGCGCGGCAGGAGCCTGCTGTGCCAACGCCTTGCCAGCCTAAGCCCATTCCTCCCCCTGCCGCCGAGCACACCGGGCCTCCTCAGATGGCCAGACACACTGAGCTGCGCTGAGCTGAGCTGCGGCAGCCTGCTCTGGTCTAAGTCTGGTTTGAGATGCTGACAGATAAGCCGGGGCTTGTCTATTCTTTTCCCCAAAAGAGGCCCAGTCTTGGGAGAGAAAGGCTCACAGCTAAAGGGAGGAGACCTTGAACAGAAGCGAAGCTGGCTTGGGGCTCGACAGCAGCATGCTGTTTTTGAGCTTCCAGTTTGAGCTACGCCATGCCGTGCGGCGCGTGAACACGTGGCATGCTCCTCTGTTCCCTGCGGAGAAGGGGGCCGCCCATGCCAAGTCGTATGCTGTTCCAATGTGCCATGTCATGCTGCCACTTTCACATGTGCCAGGTTAGTGCTGGGTGTTACCTGCAGGCTCATGCCACCGATGCCCAGTGGTATTTGAGCGTCACATGGTGGCAGGGGCCACCCCCGGGATCACAGGTTCTAAAAGAATACACCAGACCAAAACCCCGGAACCTTTTCTTTCTTTCCTACTTGCTCTAGAGTGGCAAGATTTCTAAATCATTTCATTTTCTTAATCTAAATCTGTTCTTCACCTCTTAGTAGCTGGGGTTCCATCCAACACATTCGCATATTTAAGCGTGTTTATTCAAATGTGGCCGAAAGAAACAAGAGCACATTTCCATCCGCTGTTATGTAAATAAAAAATGTCCTAATCAAGGGAGGAGTTGTGGACAGCTGTGGGTTCAAAGCTCAAGGTGGCCAGGGCTGTTTAATGTAATGTAATATAATGTAATGTAAACATGTAATAAAATCGCAACAAAATGCAATTTGATTCTAATAAACTCGCTTCCATCAACCTTAGTCGCATTACCCTACGCGAATCGGGAGTTAATCCAACCCCCTCTAAATTTGCATTAGAAGGTTGGATGGAAACCCAGCTAGTCTACTGCTCTCCATTGTCTTGAGCACATTGAGAATCATGACTTGCTCTGCCAGTCTGTTAGCTGCACACTCTCTCTGACCTGGAGCATGTTGAGGAGGATGGACCGGAACTTGGTGCCCTCGACCATGAAGAGCGCCATCTTGTCGCAGAGCTTGGCGGCGGTGGCAGCGAAGCTGCGGTCCGTGACGGCCTTCTGATAGATGGTGCGCACGACCTCCTCCAGCATCTCCTCGGAGCTGGCCGAGTTCTGCGCCTCCTCCATGAAGGAGCTGAGCTGGCTCTCCACGCCGCTGCTGTTGTTGCGCATGCTGTTCAGCAGCTCCTGCAGCCGGTCCATTCGGCTCCGCTGGGGAGGCATGGGCAACACAGGAACCTCCTCCTGAGGGAGGGAGAGAGAAGGAGAGAAAAGGAGAGAGAAATAGATAGACAGAGATACTTCCCCAGGTCACAGTCTGATCCACAATGTAAGTATGATTTCAGCTTATATAGACCTGTCCATCCATCTATTTACCCATCTATCTATCCATCTATCTATCCATTTATCTATCCATCTATCTCTGTCCATCCATCTACCCATTTATCCATGCATCTGTCTATCTATCTATCTATCTATCTATCTGTCCACAGGCTAGTTTTGAATCTTCATTTTCAACTTCAATCAGAGCAACCATTACATCAGATGCCCACAGACTCGGAGGCTGTGCCCAAACCCACTTCCTGTTGTTTTGGTAATTAAAAGAGGCATCATGTGTGATAATAAGTTCATTAGAAAAGCCTGAGAGGTCTGAGGATGAAGAAAAAAAGGAGGAGGAGGGTTGTTGTTCATGCTGCTCGAAAAACTCAAGAAAAACACCAGACACAAACGCATGCACACAGAAAGACACAGGCATCTCTGCGTGTAACCTCATGGACACACACACACACACACACACACACACACACACACACACACACACACACACACACACACACACACAGACACACACACACAGACACACACACACACACAGAGACACACACACACACACACACAGAGACACACACAGACACACACAGTGAAGGGGTTAGTGGGAGGAAGCCTGCGGTGCTGAGAGCAGCAGTACAGAAATGAGCACACAGCGGAAAGCTCCAGCCAGCCACTGCTGCTGCTGCTTCAGCCATTTATCCTCTCTATCTTTCTCACAGAAACACACACACTCACACACACACACACACACACACACACACACTCACACACACACACACACACACACAACCACACACACACACACACACACACACATTCCTAAAGTAACACAGAACATCAGTCTCCGTGTAGTGGCCCCTTCTAATGATCAGGCTTAATGATACAGGGGTCTAAATATGCATCTATGTGGGTTTGCATGTACAGTATATGGTTACCTTTTCTGTGAACAGCACATTTTGAGTTGCGGTTGTGTTTTCTGATATGCAGCATAATGAATGAGAGAGAATGTGCTAGGGAATATTGTGATTACTTTGTACGCCAGAGAGATAGCAAGTGAGAGGGCTTTTCTGTGTGTGTGTGTGTGTGTGTGTGTGTGTGTGTGTGTGTGTGTGTGTGTGTGTGTGTGTGTGTGTGTGTGTGTGGATAGGCCCAAGCTAGGCTGACATCTGACGCTGATAGTAGCTGACACTAAAGAGCTTTACCTTCTCCTTGAGCCTCCTCCTCAGCCTTTCCTTAGATGACTGCAGCAGGCTGACTCGGGCCCCGTCGCCCGGGGCCTCTCTCTGGGAGCCCATCTCTTTGGGGGCCCGCTCTCTGTCAGCGCCCTCCTCCTCTGCCTTCACATTCTCAGAGTCTTTGGCATTGCGGGGAGCCCCCTTGTGGCTGGGCGAGGCTCCTTGAGGTGCGTTGCCTTGGTGCTTCTGGGGGTGTTGCCAGCGGCGGTTCTGGCTGTAGCCGTGGTGTGGGCGCTGGCCAGAGCCCTGGTAGGGACGGCCACTGGGCTTGGCATTGCCCCCCTGCTGCTGCTGCTGCTGCTCGCCGCCCTGGGGTTGGCTATGCTGCTGAGGCGTCGGCTGTTGCTGTTGCTGTTGCTGTTGTTGTTGTTGCTGAGTGTTCTGTTGTTGAGGTGACTGCTGCTGCTGTTGCTGAGGATTCTGGGCTTTCCCTCCCCCTCCTCCTCCTCCTCCTCCTCCTCCTCCTCCTCCCCCTCCGGTGGGCGGCCGCTGCTGTCTCCTGGAACGAGAGCATGCTTCCGTTAGCCACATGCCACCGACCAAGCCGCTAACACTTTGGCCACCAACCCAGTCACAGACAGGGACAGTCATGTCCATCTGGTCCACACAGTCTCTCTCGCCCTGCTCCTCCACCCACCCAAATGCTCTCTCAGTACGCTCGATTTCGTTCTATGATTCTACTGGTCAGTGCAGACGTCCACTCCCTGCCTTCAAATGGCAGCCAACTGACTGGACTAGAGCTTAATCTTTCTTCGGTAGCTATCGGCCTCTTTAAGTGTATGAAGTCTGTGAGTGCTGCTGTTCCATGTGGGGTTCAGCTTTACGCAGGACTTATGCAAAAATAGGATTAACTGAATTCCCTCATCTTCCCCTGACCAGTCAAGCATGTGAGCTCACACGAGTCTGTGCTCCCACCGCTGAGAATGGACTGGACATGCGCCATGTCTATCTGTGCACATACAAATGAGTGTGTGTGTGTGTGTGTGCTCTGTGTGTGTGCTCTGTGTGTGTGTGCTGTGTGTGTGTGCTCTGTGTGTGTGCTCTGTGTGTGTGTGTGTGTGTGTGTGCTCTGTGTGTATGTGTGTGTGTGTGTGTGTGTGTGTGTGTGCTCTGTGTGTGTGTGTGTGTGTGTGTGTGCATATCTCTGCATGCCTACAACTTGATCTGGCTTGCATAGGAGAACACACAGTGTATATGTGCTATAGTATCTCTGTAAATGGCTACGTCTTGGTGTAAGAGAATAAATAATGGATTTGTGTGTGGGAGAGTCAATATCTTACACGCACTGTTAATGCCAATGTTGCAATGGGACTAGAAAGAGATTTTTGTAAGCACAGCAATGTAACACTTGTTGTAACAAGCTCCATGGCAACAGGTACCTGAGAGAGCAACAGATGCAGTGTGTGTACGTGAGTGTGTGTGTGTGTGTTTGTGCACGTGAGTGTGTGTATGTAAGTGTGTGTGTGTGTGTGTGTGTGTATGTAAGTGTGTGTGTGTGTGTGTGTGTGTGTATGTAAGTGTGTGTGTGTGTGTTTGTGCACGTGAGTGTGTGTATGTAAGTGTGTGTGTGTGTGTGTATGTAAGTGTGTGTGTGTGTGTGTGTGTGTGTGTGTGTGTGTGTGTGTGTGTGTGTGTGTGTGTGTGTGCGTGCACACACAAACGTGTGCTTGTGCCAGTGGAAGATCATGGGAAAGCAATACAAACACCCTGTACACTCCTATCAAGTCCCTGAGACACCACGACTTAAAGACTTCTGCCGCTCTACCCCAGTTGATTTCTCTCGTAAGATCTTGCCATTCTTCCCTTTGCTGTCAGACCCGCGAGAGCTGATCAAAGTGGATTTCACGGAGCTTCATTTGAACGCTTACAGCTCTCTGAAGAGTCAAACGCGAGACTCCGACGTCTTCTGCGAGATCAGATGACTGGAACACGTCGCGTGTCACAAGATTAACCAGCGAGAGGAATGAGTTCCTTTGAAGTGAAGGAAGATGGCGGGCGAGTCAACCAGGAGTCTGCCACATAAACACAGAGCAGGGGAGCAGGATGAGGGCACTCTTTACATCCAATGTGACCTGCAGACCAAACCGATGTGGACTTGGTGAATTTTGGCAAACTCACCATCAACCATTTATCAAAGAGACCCGCGGGCAGTGGAAGATTCCCGCTGCTCACATTCCTCTCTACAGCCTGACATCACTGGCATCAGCCCCTCTCTCTCTCTGTCTGTTTGTCTGTCTATCTCCCTGCCTCTCTTTCTATCCCTGGCCGGAGGCGCGTCCCTCCGTCCCCAGCCGAGCGCAGTGGAACAGGCCTGACCTACATTCTGTCTGAGCAGCCTGGAGAACAGGCCCACAGCTCTAATTGCTACATTGGAGTTCTTTAGTCCATCACTTACGCCACACATCCTGTGGATCTATTTTTACTCAGAAGCTGCCCATAGCCACTGGAGTCAGCAGGCGTTTGGCTGGGGGAGGGGGTAGTCTGGTCTGGTGCTGGGGGGTGGGGGGGGCTGAACACACACACAGCAACTGCAGTGGTAGATTCTCACCCCAAAGCCTTCAGGCTAGCATAGATTGACCCCCTACTGCTGTTTGGAACCCTGGGACGTCTGTGTGTGAGTGTCACGCAAGCCGGGGAGGGAAAAAACTAAAAGTCCCCTTACACATCACCAGCAGAACAACCCACTGATGACACCCCTGAGAAACAGGAGCGGGTAGTCTTGCACCGCTGAAATGACAATCTGCTATTATCTAGGTTTTAAATAGATATCCATATTTAAAAATGCCATAGCACATCTCAAGAATTCAATGTGCGAGACATTTAGCCAGGTATTTGGAATGCAGGAGAATGAAGGCATTGTATCAGCAATGTATAACGTGCAAATAAGTGATTTGATGGCATGAACAGAACGATCGCTAGAATCACGTCTGCTGGGACCTGACAGATGAGAAGGACCAATAAATAAGGGCACGCATGCCTCCATCAGGAGAGATGGTTTCTGAAGCAGCCCTGCCTCATCCACACAAACAGTAGGTGAGAATACAGTCCAAACTCTTTGGGACCTTTGTTTAAGATATAAATGACAGGTCAGAGAAGCATGGGCAATACTTCCAAGAGCGCACTCTCACCAAAACAGCTGAAAACATGATGAACACATAACCAATAAATCATGGCCTTCTGGCCCTGGATTAACCTGCCGGCGGCCACATCACAGAGATGCCACGGCAGCGTGGTGGGGAGACATCAGACAACAGGGCCCCTTTGCCGCTCACCTCAGCCTGCCCTGCGTGCTTCACATCCAGTCAGCCCTGCTTAGGAGAGCCCGGCCCCCCAGAACCAAGCAGGAATCCTGACCTTTCCCAAGTGCCACCAATCCAGCATGCTGTTTGACAGCCTCGAAATAAAGACATCCAGTTGGCTGGCTTGGGCATGGCATTCAGCCACTTTTACGAGCCTTAACCTTTTCTGACCCACACAGGCAGCCTTTACATGTAACCCCCCCCCCCCCCCCCCCCCACAACACAGACAGACAGACGGACGGACGGACACAGACAGACAGACAGACAGACAGAGACAGACACTTCATAAGAAACATTTTTCAGGCGGATGCTTCCATTCCCCTCAGGTGTCCTCTTGTGATTTTGCATTTCATGGCCCTTTCCTATCCCATTGCCCAGGAGGACAAGGAGCTCAGTGAACACAGTGGAGGACATGGGAACACACACACACACACACACACACACACACACACACACACACACACACACACACACACACACACACACACACACACACACACACACACACAACCATGTGTGGGAGGAATGTCTGAGTGGGTGGCAACGATAAAAGAGAGGAATTAAAAAATAAGAATAAAATGCTACCTTTGACACCGAGGAGAGGAAAAAAAAGTGTGAGCAAAAAAAAGAAAAAGAACCGCTCCTGTGCTACTTTCAACTAAATGCTTTTAGTTATCGCTCCCATTACAGTTTAATAAACACATGCACAATGCCCTCAAGACGACAATACAAATCAAGAGCCTGCTTTTAGAAAAACAAATCTGAAGGTGATGTAAAGGCCATCTTTGCCTTCAGAAAAAGTGTGTCATTGTCATAAACTTGAGAACAAGAGTTGCTCTTCGCCGCCGGAAAGTTTGGTGGACCTTGAACATTCACAGAACTTGATTTATTTTACAGCGAGTGCAGAAAACCTGGGCTACAGCTCATACATAAGCATGTGCACACAAAACTCATCAGACGGCACATCACGAATGCAAAGACCTGAAAATATGCCCTGAATTGTGCTGACCATCTTGTAAAATGTCTTCAGCAAGCTTAATGAGCTGGATGAGGCAATACAAGGATAGTGTATGAGTGTGAGTGTCAGTTGAGGGTGTGCCTTTAAGTAAGGGATAAGGCTGTGAGGTTTCCCAATTTACAAACATATTCGACCTAGTGGAGCCAACTACCTCCATGAGGCAACATTAGTTACCTCCGTTTGTACCCCGGTTGCCATACATGTATTTAGCCCACAAAGGAAACACTTGGTTTAGTCTAAAAAATAAAACCAGTTTAGCTTGCAGGCTAGCACTACTTTCTTTAGTGAAAGATAATACAGGCTGCTTGGTTAAAACTGACTCCATTATTTCTAAGCCTGAATCCTTGCTAACATTGATGTTAGCTGTTTCTATGTCATCTTGCTAGCTCTCAAGAAAACAATGTTACTTAACCATGGAATTTAACGAGTTTATACCACTTGTCGCAATGAGAGAATACGTTTATTTTGTTAATTCAAAGTCTGCCTAAACAAACCCACTGTGTAAAAAATGTCGACGGGCAGTTTACCATTTACTATCATTGTTATAGTTACTATGGGTCTTATTCGCAAACCAAGCCGTCGCCATTTTGTTGACATAGAAATCCCACGCTAGTCAGCCCAGTGTTGACAGCAAATTTGAGTTACTAGTATGCGATGGCTTCAATAAGTAATGTTAGATATGCAGATAAATGTGAATTCTAGATCTGTATGGTATAATTATGATCGCCGCTGCGCCAGTTTTTGACAACGTTTTCATCCTTCTTCTACTAACATTATTTTCCTCACTAGTTTTGGGTGGACGATATCATCTACTTAGACTTCACCAATTCACATGAAACTTGCTATGGTTGTAGACCCACATAGCTGATATACTGTTTGTGTCCCTAGGTGTGTCTTTCTATGTCAACAAAATGGCTGCAGCAGGCTATTGTGACGCTGATAGAAGAAGGCCCATTCAAACTTCCCAGATTGAACCTTTTAACCAGATCTGTTTCATACTTGATAAATAAACATACAGACAATATGGCAAACGCTGAATGATGACTGAGCCAATCACAAAAGAGATAGTATGATCAATGTCATTCTGTGACATTCTGTTTCTGTTCTGTTCTGTTCTGTGACATTCTATTTCAAGGCGGACCCGGTGTGGCCCAGGAGAGGGTCCAAATGAGTGTGGCATGGAGCAGTTTGGCGCTGTTCAACTTCTAATTGAAATGCAAATCAGCTTGGCACAGCCCGGCCTGTCTCGGCACGACCAAAAGTGCCAATGGAAAAACCCAATTGATTACTCAAAGTCTTTTGCCAAATTTCATCGGAAATTGCAGTGAAGACGTTTTGCTACAAAAAAAAAACATCCTTTTGAATCTGAGACTTGATGCTTTTTTGTCCATTATTTGTATACTCTCAGTGACAAAACTGTGATCAGGAAATATTATTATTAGAGTCTTGAGTGTGTGTCCACCCAGAGATATAAAAAAAATGGAGGGATGTTTTCCCAAATCCTTCAGACATGACATTGCAGTATAAGGGTCCCAACATGTACACCTATTAACTAAATTGTCCTCCTTTCTCTGTGTCTATCATTTGCACACATTGGTCTATGCACGGCACCCCTCCATCTTCTGTTATACAGTACCTATACTAGTCTACAACCAGCTTATTCCAAATTATATACTAAATACATAGAATGAATGCTATTATATCTATACCCATGACATCTCCACATCACCAAAGTTGTATTCCACACATTTCCCACTTGCTCCCGACTCCGCCCTCCTCAGTGCCCGTCCCGGCCCTGACCCTTGACCCCTGACCACTGACCTGGTAACGTGCCGGTTCCCCTGGGCGGACAGCAGCACCGTTAACTGGTCCTGGTGAACGTTTCTAAAAGCATGAGAGGGCATCTAGGTTTCAATGAATAGATGGATGATTGGAAGGGCGACAAACACAAGCAGGAAGAGACAGGGAGAGGGCGGCGGGAGAAGGAATGAGAAGGAAGGGAGCTTAGGACCCAACAGGCACATGCAAGAGGAAGGGAGGAGGGGAATCTCAAGGCAAAACTAATGACTGAATGAACAGATCTACGAGGATGCCATCACAACTCAGAGTGCAGTGAGATATAAAGCACACTACTACAACTAAATCTGTGGTGACCAGGTGACCTCCACAGTCTAAGGACACGCGCTCTCCTGGGTTGGTGCATTTTCTAATACTCATTTGCACACCGTGTTCCCAAACGCCAAATCTCTGCCATTGAATCATCATCATCATTATCATCATGAAGCGCAGATGGAAATTAAACTTCCTGAGACAAGTCTTAGACAAACCTGAGACAGTCACCTCAGTGATGCATGTTTGTTGTGCTTACTGGCAAAACCTTAACGAACAAATGAACAAAAAGTCACAAAGGTAAAGGTATGATTATGGTTTAAGTGGATGTTAATACAAAAAATATTGTACCACTGGAAAAGTAAGTAAATTCATGGTCTTCTACGAGGATTAAGGTCCGGAAGACTAGGTGATGTTCAGATGTTGATGGCTGAAGTCATATCTGATTGAATGGTCTGTAGGATGTGCCGTGATACTTGTGGTGATTGTGCCCCACTTGAACATGTCTCGTCACATTTGCCCAGTCTATTCACTACTACTTCATTACTGGGGCTTTACATTAAACAAAAAAAAACTCCCAAATGGCAAAGAAACAGAAATCGCGTGTGTGTGTGTGTGTGTGTGTGTGTGTGTGTGTGTGTGTGTGTGTGTGTGTGTGTGTGTGTGTGTGTGTGTGTGTGTGTAAAAAAAAAAGGAAGGCTGTGGTATTGGCACAGCATCTCCCCAAAGACTGTTGTGGAGTAAGGTTGTTCTGGGAGAGCAAGACATGGCCACTTGACATTTAGAAACAGCTAACAATAATTAGCAACAGCAAATATATCAGGTAATAGCTCACAGGCACCATAGGCACCCTGCATGCTGCAGCCAATTCAGTCCATTCCTCAACAGAACTCCTGATGTGTGCTGCTGCAAGCACAACTATACACAGGTTATCTCTTCCAAATGAAAAGCAACGTCATTTCAATTTTTCTAAAAAGCAAGTCATTTCAAGTAGACTTGACATCTTTATCTACCACTTGTTAAATCTTGAACAAAAGATGAACAATCAGGGAAACCAAATAAGCACTTCAACCTAGGACTGGACCAGCCTCGTTGTTACCCAAATAGCTCATCTTTCTCTCAGGCACGAGGAACGATAGCAGCCTCTTCAGGAGCTGCATGCATGCCTTATACCTTTCTAAAGACATTCTGCTTAAGGGCCTGGACAAAAAAAGACACTGTACATATTTCTGCGTTTAAGCCATTTCTTTCTGATCCCTGGCTCTAATCTCTTAAGGCTGTGGAGCCTCGACATGTGTGTATGACAGTGACGGCGGCAGGTCAGGGAGAAGATAAGAGGAAGTCGCTCTCCCCAGACAAGCTCAGCAGACAGGGCCCAGCAGGCCTGATGAAGCCATGTTTGAGGCATGTGGAAGAAGGCAACAATAAGGGACAGGCATGGTGCCTTTAAAAATAAACAGCAAGAAGAGTTGTGTGATGTGTGTGTACATGCAGATGGAGGTTTGTCGCAGAAATTTGCCAAATCCAAGAGCATGAGAAAGCCTCTGTGCCTCTGTATATATACGAGTCGGTGGACACTAAACCAGGAGAGGAGAAGACAAGGTCAAGCAGAAGGCACAGCAGACAGACACAAGACAGAGCGCAGGAGAACCGTGTGAGAGCGACAGTAGAAAACACAGAGACAGGAACACGCGGCGGTAGCTAAGCTCTAACATGCCACCGACTCTGTTCTGTGGATCAGAGAGGATTTCTTATCCATGCAAGTCAGTTCAAAAGAAAATCAAACAGAGAGAGGAAGA
Source organism: Clupea harengus (assembly GCF_900700415.2). Classification (NCBI taxonomy): domain Eukaryota; kingdom Metazoa; phylum Chordata; class Actinopteri; order Clupeiformes; family Clupeidae; genus Clupea; species Clupea harengus. The sequence goes on along the minus strand of NC_045163.1, from coordinate 2,531,001 downwards.
ACAAACAAACAAAAAAAGAAACACAGAAAAATGAACAATGTTTATCATTCCCAAAAGGGGGCCTTGACATTCTGGGTCTCCTTGATGGTAAAAAGCGACACAGAGACGACAATCTTTCTGTCTAATCCTGTCCGTTTTGGCACATCAAACGTAGCGGGGGGATACATATTCATGACGGGCGCATGTTTGCCATCACAGGAAGCGTGCACATTGCCACAACATACAAGGATTAGACTGTTTGAAGCTCAAACATGTTAATCACAAAACCCCCCAGTGCCAGTGTTGACCACAGCATGTGGCAGGTGTGTGCCTGAGGACAGACAGAGGAGACGCATTACTGGCAGAGGTAAGGCTCCAGACAGCGAGCAGCATATTAAGGGCCGTTAAGGCAGTGTGAGAAACTTTAACCGTTTAGGCAGAGGATTCTGTGTGCATCCTGTGAGATATCTTAAAAATGTGCATCATGAAAAAAATATTTTTACTTCTTTCCCCTTTAATATCATATAATATGAATTAAATGTTTCTGCCTTTGGATGCTTTGTCTAACTAAGTTTTACCATAACAAGTACATTACATCACGTTTTACACACTAGTTGGACAACATGTACTGGATTCCTGTTTCTCTACAACGTGCTGTAAAAGGAGCATTATCTGTCTCCCATAGACAGTATGAAACCACAAATGTGATATCATCTTCACATCTCTTATTAATATGATTTCAGAAATCTATTTCTCCTTCTCAAACTAATTCAAAGACATCTTTGCAACAAATTGAATCCTGCTGACAACCAACTGAAGATCAACTACGCAGAGGGGAGCAGAGATGGTCGTCAGCATGCTGCCGTCACAGCGTGATGGGCTCTCCCAGGAACAACCTCTGCCCTGCATGACGGAGTCATCAGCTAATGGCCTGATTACCCAGAGAGGACACAGGAGAGGGGGCCACTCTCAGACTGACAGCACTAATGTGGCCACGTCCACGGACAACTGACACTTCAAAAGATGCATCGCTGCTCACCATCAACAGGACCTGGGGTCTCATGTACAAACGGACGTTGCACACAGCACCTTGCATGCTCACGCTTGGATGCATCAGGAGTGAAATGGACGTGAGGGTGTGCGTTCCTCCAAGCCAAGTTCATGTCTGGCGTTTGCACATTTCTTAATGCTTTTAGTGAGTTGGCGTAACTAACATTACTAGTTTACGAGTCTGAGGGCTTTGCTAATGGTTTGCACAGTATAGACACATGGGCCTTATTGGAAATACTAACACATCAAGGTGTATGCCGTTTAACAAATGGACATGTAAGCATATGCAAATGCTATGCTATGCATTACAGAATCGAATAACAATCGCAGCCTATTAGGGGTTCATTCCAATGAAAAGGGAACGTGTATTTAGAGAACGCGCAGATGTTTTTGTTCCATGACTGGCTTATCAAACGTTTCAAAAGCTATCCTCTGAATTGGGTGTGGTTTTAGTGTGCCAAGTCACGCATTTGCACATTCCCTTCCCACCACACTGGGCTTCTCGACGACATTCCCTTACCACCACACTGGGCTTCTCAACGACATTCCCTTACCACCGCACTGAGCTTCTTGACGATATTCCCTTCCCACCACACTGAGCTTCTTGACGATATTCCCTAACCACCACACTGGGCTTCTTGACGACAGGGGCATTCCAGAGGAAACTGGCAGACCGGTTTGGATGGCGTGGGATAATCTGTATGTCAGCAGGTGTATACAGTTCCGATATGATGTGGTTGACCAGGCTAACATTAAAGCTCAAGTTGCAGTGAGAGCTGCAATGTAATTGGAGCGACTGACTACACACACATGAAGGCGTCGGCGTCGTCGGTAGAATTTGACTTTGTTAATAGAAGGCACTCATTTCATTAATGCAGAAATGTGAATAGGGACTAATAGTGGCAAGGTGACTATTGCCATTTATTCATTAGCGTATGAAAATGAGCGTAATTGAGGGGTGAGCGAGTGGAGCGTGGTGCTCGTGCATGTGCGCTCAATTTGTCATTGATCGGGATGTACAAAGAAAAGGTTTCATACACCTGAATTGTTTTGTGTGTACGCAGCTTTCCAGCTTCGTGTGCGCGTTATGTTTTAGTATGAAGTCTATGCAAGGTTTTGTACATGAGCCAGAAGAACCCTCAGGCATTCAACTGTTAAACTGTACCTACTGAGGGGGGGAAGAAGGAGAGAAGCTGGAGGGAGCTGGAGCTTGAAGAGAGAGGCGGTCATGTTTGCACTCATGCTTAGCCTAGACTTAGGCTAGGAATGTATTTCAATTTTCCTCATTCATTTAGCATAGCCTTTTAAAGCAAACCTTTATCTGAAGAATGCTTAACCTTTGCATGTACAAATGGCCTCCTCATCACAGAGCCCCACTTTGAACAGTACTGCTGTTCTACTGTGAAACACAACACAGGCTCAAGGCCTACGGAATGACAGTGTCGGCGTATCAATCCTTTGGGAGTTAAACACCATCACTTGGAAATGTAACAAACCTAAAAAGGAAGATTTCAGAAATAAATGTCTTTAGCATGAGTGGGTGTCCTTTTTTTCGCTGAACTACAAAATATACATTAAGTCAGTGATTCATCCATTCAAGCCAGGCGACACTGGCAGTTGGCTGTTTGATAATGCTTCTGGAGACAAAGCATAACAGAGTGACCTTGATTTAATACATCCTCCAAGCTGAAAAGCCAGGGCCTGCATATGTCCCTGATTCCCAGAGTTTCACAGCCTCAGGCTAAGTGTGTTTGCAGGTCTGCCAGCAGACTTCACCCCAGAGAGAGAGAGAGAGAGAGAGAGAGTAGAGAGAGAGTGCGAAGGAGAGAGACAGAGAGAGAGAGAGAGCGAAAGAGAGAGAGAGAGCGAAGGAGAGAGAAGGAGAGAGAGAGAGAGAGAGAGAGAGAGAGAGAAGGAGAGAGGTAGAGAGCCTTCCAGTCCTTCTCACTTGCTTGAAACACAAGCCCCCAGGACTGGCCGGTGTGCCTCTGCAGTGAGGTGTCCTGCCAGGGCAAGGATTTGTCCTTCGGCCAGAATCTCTGACAAACAAGACCGCAGTGTCCTCTCTGCCAGCAGCAAAGGATTCTGGGCCACTGTGCAGACATGCTGCACTAACAGGCAAGAGTGCCTTCTGTCAGGCTGGGTGCAGAATGAGAGAGAGAGAGAGAGACAGAGAGAGACAGACAGAGAGAGAGACAGGGACAGGTAGACAAAGGCAAAGTAAAAGTAAAAGCAAAGGCAGACGAAGCAGGTGAAGAGAAAGATGGGCAAAGAAATGGTGAGAGTGCAGAGGAGAACAGGAGGAGGGGAGAGGAACAGAAAAGATAGGAGGTGCGAGAGAGAGGAGATCAAGGAGAGAAACAGAAAAGATAGGAGGTGTGGCAAAGAGCAGAGGCATGTGGGGAGAGAGAGAGAGAGAGAGAGAGAGAGAGAGAGAGAGAGAGAGAGAGAGAGAGAGAGAGGAGAACAAGGAGAGAAAATGAGAGACAGAAGGAGATCCATACCTAATTCTGTATTGTCCTTTCCTGCACAGCCAGACCTGTGCACAGGTCATGCACTCATCTCTCTACTCACTTCTATTTCCACTTCCCATCTCTCTCTATGTCTGTCTCTGTCTCTCTCTCTCTTCCTCTATGTCTGTCTCTCTATGTCTGTCTGTCTGTGTATAGAACGTGTACAGGGGAGGACGTAAAGCACTGGGATGATTAAATCCTCACTGCAGCACTGGAGTATGGGTACACCAATGGGCACCAACCCACACCTCTCTCTGAGCCCACACACACACACACACACACACACACACTGCATCAGTGCTCCAGGAAGGTTATTGTGGAGAACCCCAACCCCATTGCGTGTGCTGCTCTCTTTACCTTCCCTGCGGGGGAGGGGAAATAAAATTAATTGGAGTCTCCAAGCTGTATGGGAAATGATGGGAAGGAAGGCGTCGCAGTGTACTGCTTCACGGCGAAGGAAACGCACAGACTCATGGATACAAATTCCACACACGTTTCGGCACACCCAAACACAAGCGCTAAACATCTTGTAGGGAACAAAACGTCCTCTGAGCTAGGCTACAGCCCTCCTTGAAGGAATGAAGGATGAAAGAAACGCCAAAGTGAAAAAGCAATAGAGTATGGGAGTCGACCAGAAGTTTGTAGTTTTCAGCGTTAGCATGCTAACACTATCTGGATCCAAAAAAGAAAAGAAAAATCCCTGCTTGAAAAATGAATGGGTTTTAGCCAAATCTGCGACAATAAGGTGTGAGCGAAACAACGGCAGTAGAAAACCTAGACAAACAGTTCGGTGAGTATGTATTCATCAGTAGGTCTTATGTAACTAACTGTTGTCTAAAGGATGAAAAGAAAAAGGATGGACTACATTGAGGGACTTAAGAGTTGGCTGTAACAATGGATACCACTCTAAACTCACACCCCACAGTTTCTCGTGAAAGTTAACGTTACACTAGCCTGTGTCTTCCCCACTAGCGATCCACCATATGCCCTATGTAGTTCTGTGTACCGGGCTGGAACACCCTGTAAAAATTGAAGAATAGCTTTCACACGCATGACATTGCCAGCTATACTGCCAAAAGACACCAGTTAGCATGTTGGCAAGCTTATTTCAGCATCAGCTGGGCTGTTGGTGGTGTTTGCAAGGTTTTTGTATGCCTTTTGGGTAGTAAGCTTACTAGTTTTGGAACAGAACTCCGTATTGCTGCTTTAAAACATCTGATTAATATTATTGTGGCTATCAAATCCTTAGGTAATCAATGTATTTACTTTAGTTGAATTTGTGGTGGTTGTGAGAACTAGCTATGGTATGCTTCTGCTAGGGATAGCAACAGACATATTTGACAGATATAATTGGCCCCCCCGAATTACAAACCCGGATTAGGGAAGGGCAAGGGAAGAAACTGGGATGTGAACCAAACATCTTGCGGCAACAGGCTTCTTCACGTAACACAGGTTCATTCACATAGTCTGAGTGCCTCAGCCATACCCACTGGCTCGCTTTCACAGCATTCTCAGACATTCCTTTAAAGCTCCTTTGAGTGACCGTCCTCGAGAGTAAAGATTTCACTGGTTGCCAAACTAGTCATATTGCATGTCTCTGTATTACTGCTGTCTACCACAATAGGCTGCAACCCATAACATTACCTGAACAGGATTTGATACGCACACGCACACGCACATGCACACAACCTGGGACCATATCCAGTTCAATGCCCAGTTCTGTACACAACACCCAGCATCAGTTAATCGTCCAATCAGGTTATCAGTACAATCTGCCAATCCGCTCCTGCAGGCACGCAAACCCCAGTTCCATTACCTGCTGTGCTGCTTTTTCTGAGCACAAAAAAATCAACTACCCAAATCAAACGAGAGTGGGAATGACAGACAAGAAGAGGGCAACACATTTCAGCTTCAGAGCTGTGTCATAGCAACAGAAAATGGCAACTTCAAACTTTCCACTGACGTCAGGTGAAGGAGAAAAAAGATGAAGCTGAGAGATCCGACTGGGAGTGAGAGGCGTGGATGTGCTCCAGTGAGTGAGGCTGGCGCACACAGTCACGTTATTAGGACTGACAGGAACAATGCGCTCCTAATCCCAGCATGTTAGGAGAAGAGGAAAAGCACTAGAGGAAAAACAGTGTGCCCCAACATCTGTGTGTGTGTGTGTGTGTGTGTGTGTGTGTGTGTGTGTGTGTGTGTGTGTGTCGGAGATTGTGTAGCATGTGGCTAAGTGGCCCTTGCTATGTATATTTGACAGTATAAGTATAAGTGTGTGTGTGTGTGTGTGTGTGTGTGTGTGTGTGTGTGTTTGAGCGCATGAGTATTGGTCTTTATCCTGGTCTGTATATATGAGGCAAACATTCCTGATCTGACGTTGTTATGGCTGTGCCTGTGAATTAACGTTAGTGGTTAGTGGAGCTCAGAGAGTGAGGGTGTTTTGAGTGTGTGTGTGTATGTGCATGTGCGTGTGTGTGTGTGTGTGTGTGTGTGTGTGTGTGTGTGTGTGTGTGTGTGTGTGTGTGTGTACAGTAGTGTCTCAGTGTTTCTTCAGCAACACTCCATGAACATCCCCTCCATGTCCCCTATAAAACCTGCCTAGAAGAAAGAGAGACAGAGAATAGAGAAAAGTGGAGAGAGGTAGGCAGACAGACAGATAGAGAGACACACAGACCATCAGACAGACAGACCAACAGAGAGACCAGGATGCAGACAGATCAACAGAGAGCCCAGGATGCAGACAGACAGACAGCCAGACAAAACCACAGACAAGGAGGGAGAAAGAAAGAGAGTCAGAGAAACAGACAGACAGAGGAGGAAGCGAGAGCTAACTCACCGCCTGTCATTGCGCCGTCTTCTGAAGAGCTTTTTGGTGTGTGCGATCTCAGCCTCATTAGGCAGAGGAGGAAAGGCCTGTGGTGGAGAAGACAGAGGAGAGAACAGAAAAGGATTTACATTATTGACAGGGATGGAACATCTATATGTTTACCCAGACAGGTTAATAAGACACGTAAACTCACACTCACACAAATGGTTCTCTTTGAACAAAGTATATGCATTAGGAATATGCATAATGTGCATGATTCAGCGGTAATCCTTGATATAGTCTCCATTTGATTCCTGGTGAACAAACACGTGTTAAGATCCTTAAAAGCCAGTCGAGGCTCAAGTTGCCCCACAGCACATACTGTAGGCTGGCTGAAAGGGCTCGCCCTCCTCCAGTGCAACCAGGAAACCAAGAGAGCCTGGGCCAATCAGTCAACCTGCAACCTCTAATACTGTATTCCTCAGTCAACCTGCAACCACTAATACTGTATTCCTCAGTCAACCTGCAACCTCTAATACTGTATTCCTCAGTCACTGCACACAGAGAAAAGGAAAAGCAAGGCCAAAGGGGTGAGAAGCCAGCAGTCGGCCCTTTGATTGAATTCTGAGGCCATTGGAATTCCAGAGACACTTCCCACTCTGGAAGGCGTGACATATACCATTCCACTTATCCAGGGAGACGGCGCTCATTTTCAGCTGGGCACGGGAAACCAGCACTCGTGGTTGCCACAGCAACAGATGGTCAGCACCCCTTGAATAATGAAGAGGGGGGGGGGGGAGAGCGTGTGCATGTGCATGATGTTCAGTATTCAGTGAGTGTCCCTGTGTGCATGTGCCAATATATTGTGCTGTACACAAACAATTTTTCTGCTTTTATTGCAAATCCTCTCATGAGCAAAAAACTGAGACCATCATCAGTCAGAGCCAGGGAGAGTGTGTGGTATTTAGCACTACTGCCCTGATAGCCAACATCATTGACGGTCTATGATCTCACTAACTGACAGCTAGCCAATACTCCGCTTCACTGTCTCCAGCTCAACTGTCAGCACTTACTGAATGTTGTATTTTTTCAATTTTATTTGTAATGGGAGGATTAAGTGTCAAGTAAGGTTTTCTTGTTGGATTCATCAACTTAGTTGGAGTATTTAGAGTGTACAGGCAGGCAAAAAGGGAGAACATTCACATAAGCTACAAACATCATCAGCGGGTGGAGAGTCAATAGTGGAGCAACCATTTTGTTCCAAAGCACCTAAAGACAAAGGTCAACTCAATCATAAATCTTTAATATGAAATAACTGGAAGGTGAAATTGGCTATTGACTGGTTCGAGGCACTTAGTGTGTGGTAAGTTGTAAATGGGGATATAAGGAAACCAATTTCCTAAATGCTATGTTGTCCAACTGTCCATAAATTTAAAACCAAGAATATGCATCAAACCATTTGGGATACTGCTGTGAGGCAGGTTTGATGTGGCAGTGGGTTGGTATGCAATTTAACCGGGCCTTGTGTATTTCTGGCCTTCTTCCAAAAAACATGCCAAGTGCAATATCACAACAGCATGTTTCTGGTGGATCTCCTATCAATCTTAATGACATATAGCCCAATCGTATGTGCAAGCTCGGACTTCCTACAACTGCTATAATGTTTCTGCAAAAAAAGCCTCGACTTCATTCCTCCCCCCCTAAGTTCCAGCGTTACAACTAGAACAACGTCCAACCAACCCACACTGAAAGCCAGAGGTGAAAACACTGCTCTACGGCTTTCCCGAGCTGTGTTGCTGAGGAATGGTGAGTGTGCTCGGCTTACTGACTAAACGTATTAGACATGGCTCTCCTCACACAACGAGCAGCTGAGTCGCGCCCTGGTCCTCCCATGTTGCAAGAGTTGTGTCTTTTTCTTCTTTTCCAAATGTTCTTTTCTTCACTACAGCCAGGCGAGCCAAACCGCTGGGCTCTGATTGGTGCTTGCTGATTGGTCCCAGATGTGGAGGCCAGCTCTTGGAGCATGGTTTCCAGCCTTGTTGGCATGGCGATAAAGGCTTCTGACACAGAGCACCACCCCAGCAGCAGCAGGGCTGCCTGCCTGAGACCAAAACAAAATGGCCTCTACAAGGGACCATTACTGCTGTACAGCAACACACACAAATAGAGACACACAGACATGGGAAGCTAGAGAAAGAGACGAGTGAGGGAGAGAGAGAGAGAGAGAGAGAGACCTAAGAGTACTTAAAGTACTAAAGACCTTCAAGTCACCAGCTAGCCGTTTTGTTGGAGCAGGCTCAAAAAAAAAAAAAAAAAAAAAAAACTGCAGAGAGGAGGGTTTGTTGCGTGCGTGCTGACTGAGGTCTGAGCCCATTAAGCGTCTCTGCTGAGCCCGTGTAACACACTCTGGCACAGGCTCCTCTGCAGCCCAGGGGTGAGTCTGCTGAAGTGTCACTGTGTCGTTTGGGAGTTATCACAGAGGCAGATGGGAGTTAAGGAGCAGGCTCATCACTTCAGACGCACAGCACAGAACACCCACAGTCACTCAAAGTGATGAGCCATGGTCTCCGCTGCCTTCCTGCCGTCGCTTGGGTTTGCAAATGCAAAATTCTGCCATGCAAAACCACACCACACAGGGCTGCCTGGAACTTGTCTTGGCCCAGAGCAACTGGAGTACATGGCACCAGCTGTTCGAGTGTGCAAGGAGAGAAAGAGGGAAAAGAGACAGAAAGCCATCAAAAGAAAGAGAGAAGACAGGCAGGCAGAAAGACATTGAATGGCATGTTCAGCTACTGTTGCATTCCTCGGGGAAACCATTAGGAATAATTCTCCTTCGTAATTGTAACCAGATGATAATCTCAATTGCTCTACACATCTGCCATCTTCAAAGCTGAAAAAATGCAAATATTGACACAAACAATATTCACACAAAAATGCAAATATTGACACAAACAATATTCAAAATTTCACAACAGAAAAACTGTTTATTTTTAACACTGAAGTGTCAACAATTTACGGTTTTCCATGTGTAAACCTCTAATGGTGCCCTTAACTGGTTTTACAGCTGCCAAAACCAATTCAGCTATTAAAACCAATATTAAGGTTTCAGTTTGGAGAAAAAAAAAGAAATGGACAATCACTTCTCAGCAAACAATCGCAGCTAAAACATAGGAGCGCATGTGAATGCCTGTGTTTTGGCTCCGTCTCAAGCGCAGGGGAGGTGAGGCGTGGAGGAGGCCAGGTAGCACACAGGGGACACCCCAATCAAAGGGAGGAGTATGTTCAAACATACAATCACCCACAGACAGACACACACACCCACACACAAACACAGGGGGCTCTGCACGTCTCTGGCAGTCTTGACCTGTGACCTGGCACGGGACTGCAGACGTGACAATGGGGCCGTGAGCCGGCGGGAGCAGGAAGCTCATGTATGGGCCGCAGTGAGCTCCACAGGTCAGAGGGGTGCCGCCCCACACACCACACACACACACACACACACACACACACCAAAACTCCAGGCCTCCTTTCCAGACAGGAAGCATGAGGAGATCAGGCCTTCAGCCTGACCAGCAGCGAGCCAGTTAATGATGAGTCATCCGTGAGGTCACAGCGGAGCAGCGCCATTGGCTGAGCTGACGCAGCCTGGCATCAACATCACTGACAGAGCAAACAGCCCCACCCAGTGTATCCATCCAGTAGAGAAGGACCAGAGCACCTTCCACCCAGTGAAGTATTTCAGACACATTTGGAACAGATTCATACAGTGACCTTTTAAAGACACGCATAGATCACGTCACTTAGGCTGAGAATGAATGAGAGTAGTAAAATGTATGGTGCTGATCAACTAATTAGTTCAGTCTCCTCGTTCTGTTTTTGGCACCATGAAGGATCTTCAACACTTTCCACCACTGACCTCCCTCTGCCCCGAGACTGTGCTTGCTGTGGGACAGCCTCTCCCCACGTCCACACATCATGACTCAAGGCATTCCTGCTCTCCTGCTGCGAGGCGCCACACAGGAAGTCATGTGGTGTGGGCCTGAATGACAGACACACGACTCACTCCATCATGGCTCTGGAAGCCTGGAGCAGGGCAGCCTCACAGACAGAGGTGTGATGGGCTAGTCAAGAGTGCCACACAATAAAAAAAAAATGGGTGCATTTGAGTGAAATGCGTGCATGTTTGTATGTACATTTGAGTGCAGTTTGTGTTTGTGAGCAGGGTGCATGCGAAAATGCAGGTCATTGATGCAGTGTATGAGTCAGTATATATCTGGGGTGTGTGTATGTGTGTATGTGTGTGGGTGTGTGGGTGTGTGTGTGTGTGTGTGTGGGGGGGGGGGGGTTGAATGGCTTGTTTGAGGCGAGTTCCCAGCATCCTCTCTGTGTTATGATCCTTCTAGATTAGGCACATTCAGGGAATGAACTTTCCATTGTTCCTTTGCCTCGCATTTACCTTGGCCACCAGCCAACAGCAATATATTACAGCCGACATGCATACAAAGCAATGTGTATATTATATATATATATAATATATACATTGTATATATATAATATATGGTCACACTGGGCTCTGCTGCAGCACTCACTCTCCTCCGGCCACGCGTGCGTAAGCCAGAATGGGAAGAAGGGAACACCCAGCCTGCTGTGCACAGGAAACCAGGACGTTTTTTTATCTTTTTTTTCCTGATAAAGGTTCTTTTTCTGGGTATAGTTTATGAGATTAAACAACAACACAAAGAAGACTGCAACTAATTGGTAACGATCTGTCAAAATATGATTTTGCAAACACAGACTTTCAAAAACTGATGTCAGAATGAGCATCTAAGCATTAGAAATGAGTGCGTCAGAGATCCTGTCTTCAGCGTTAAGGCTAAGAGGAATCCATTTATTGCTCAGTCTGGGCTCTGATGAGACACCTGGCCTCGATTAGTCGACGTAATCGACGACGTCGATTGTGAAAAATTGTCGACGATGATTTGTATTGTCGACGCGTCATAAAAAATACATTTTTTTTTTTTTTTGGCAGACGCTAGCAGAGCTACCGGTAATTTTCATTCGGCATTGCAATGCACTATAGGAAGTGCGAAACAGTGCATCTTTAACTAATAATAATTGACCATCATTGAGAAAAATGGAACAGAATCTGCAAATAGCCTAGCATACAAATCATGCACCGTTTTCTTTGCCCTCCGTTCTCGTACCTTCATGTGCTGCATATCAGAAATGGCCGACTGAAAAGCAAATTATTCTGAGACGGCTCATGTTACTATGGGAACAATAAACAAAGCTAGCTTTAGTAGCTGCTGCATATGAGATATGGCTAACAGAAAAGTTGTCATTTTTCTCAATGATGGTCAATTATTAGTAGTTAAAGAAGCACTATTCCAGTATTTCAAAGAGAATGAGCTGTGGGAGCACAAGAACAGTGTGTTTAGCAGCAATTATCATAGACATATATGATATATCTATAACTTATAGTAAGGTTTAAGCTTACATTTTGGAAAACAGAACGTCTCATAGAGGATGCTTGCTAACGCTATTTCAGTTATGTTAAGTGCAATGTAGTAAATCAGTGAATTATCAGAGTAGCCTGTATTTTCGTTTGTTCTGAATAGTTAACCTCCTCCACTTAGCATTCTTCAAACAAAAGATTGTGGGGAAAAAAAATATTTCATAAGTTGAATTTGAATGTCACTTGCAGCCCAGTTATTCTTATTTTGCACTTGCAGAGGCTTGATTGCTAATTTGAGTTACTTTGAAAACTTTATTTGCACTTTCTCTTTACTTTTAAAAGCATATTTGCACTTTAATTTGTATTACTATTTCATATACAGTATGTATTATGATGATTACATTTGTTACTCAAATACATTTGAAATTCAAATTCCAACATTTTGAGTCGTTATTTTAATTTGCTATGGGAAATAATCATTAGATTAGTCGATTAATCGAAAAAATAGTCGATAGATTAATCGATTACCAAAATAATCGTTAGTTGCAGCCCTATTGCATATGAGAACAAATTTCAAGTGGTCGAGAAAAAACCCCAAAACATCTGGTTTGCACAGTCCACAAATACAAGGAAACACACGTTTTAAATTTGAGGAACATAAAAATACCATTTTAGGGAAAGTACATTTTAGGCTAGTAAGCCAAACACAATGTATTAATTCTAGTTTAGCTCAATAAGAGAGGTTAAATGTTGAATTTGTGAATATGGAGTGCAAACTAGGTTGGGTTGTTGACTTCAGTGATCTGCAATTCTTTTGCAATTCTGGCATTTGTTGGAATGAAGGGGAATACAGTTCTCTAGGCTCTGGGCGATTTATTCACTGACACTGACCCTTAAAATACACTGACCACAAATATGCAGAAAAACTGTATCAGACTATATCGGACAACCAGTTTTATGGTCGAAAGCCAAATGAATATTGCTTATCTCTACTTTCTTCACATTACGTATTCCAATCTATCTTTTTATGAAGACTGAAGAATGGGGAAAGAAAAGTATTCTCTAAAGGTATTACCTGCATTTGTTTCAACATAAACCTTCTTTAATATCTGACAAGCCAGGCCTGAAGGCTGGGCCAATGTATTTCCTTTCCTGCTCAGGTACAGTGGATGCAGTGGGAACAGGCTCTCTAGCAGTCTCTGTCCCCCTGTGTGCTGTGGCTAAACTCTTGCCAAGTGCAAACAACCTAAAGATCTGGGGCAAAGAATTAGACCCATGCAAGCAATTTGGAGGAACCCTCTGCATCCTGAATCCCATTTGGACTAGATGTCCCATAGCACTGGGAGAAGGCTGATACAGGTGGAACCATGACAAGGTCCTTACAGAAACTGTCAAATGGACAGACCTGCAGAGGGTCAAAGACAACAAAGACCAGTGAGGCATCACCACCCAAAGACCAGGCATCACCACCCAAACGTGTCTATTTCCAAGGGGAAGGTGATAAGACGCCTAGGGCAAGAACAACTGCCAAGAACATATCCTCCATTTTGCATGGAGCTTCTGACTGGGAGATGCAAGTTGACCTGAAGAAGATATTTGAGTTTATGGAAGAGGTGGCAGTAACCTCACTCCAACCAGACATCGTTCTTCTATCCAGGAGAACAAAAAACATTAGACTAACCGAACCCGCAGTGCCCTGGGAGGACAGGCTAGCCATCTCTCACCAACTGACGAGCGCAAAGTACCAGAATGTGATCGATGAGGCTCTTGTCAACGAATGGCACGCAGCCTTTTTCCCCATTGAAGTTGGCTTCAGTGGTTTCCCAGCAACATCAGTGCGGTAGTCCTTGTAGTCCTCCAGAACATGGGTTTGGAACCCAAACAACTGAAGAAGGCCACTGGGGAGATAGCCTTGGCAGTGGCGAGGCGTACAGGCTAAGGGGCAAAACGCTTATGACCTTGAGATACCTGCTGAAGATGCAGAAGGTCTCCCAACAATGCGAGTGCTCGGACCCCCCTGCTACCAAGGAATGCCATCAAGAGGAGGAACTTGCAACACCATATCTTAAGGTGGTCCTGCAGTTTCTGCTTGTAGAAAAGCGTCTCTTTTTTCCTCAATCAGACATTAAATCAATCAAGTAACCTCCATTTTTGAAGGGATATTTGTGTTTGGTTTGTGTGTCAAAATAAACACATTGACGCCTCTGCAACTGCCTCTCAGAGCCCCAAACCTCTCAAGACAAAGTCAGCAAAGATGTGAGGGCCGGCGCTCACCCGAAGTCTACAGTATCAGTGCCACTTATTGAAGCAAAGGGGAGAGAAAAAGGAACATTCAGTGACCTGACGACTTGTACTTCTTCTGGCTAGAGTCATTGTGAACCCCCTGGGGATGGAGAGTGGCCCAGCTCAAACAGGAAGGAAGAGGAAGCGAGGCTGGCTGGTTTGATAACGGAGTTATTCGACAAATCAAGTTCTTTTTATTAGCCTTGTATGACTGAGTTTCACAGAGCACTGCCAAGCGATATCCTATTTACTGCTTCTGATTACCTTTGGCAGCCATTTTGAAGATCTTTTTTAGTCCCCCACAGTTTGACACAACCTGCTGTTTTGTTCCTGAAGGAGGGGATCAAGTGCTAATCAACCTAATGCAGTGTTCCTCTCAGGCTATCAATACATTGTAGAAGAATTTTTTTTTTTCTACCCAAAAATGAAAATGAAGTAATTGTAATCATACGAGAGGTGATGTTGAAATGAACATGAAAATGTTACCTAATACATCTTCTATGCAGCCAATGGAAGATGGTGAGATATTGTGAGAAAGTATAATAGAAAAAGGGAAGAAAAGATGTCCTCCAGAAGTGGCCTCAGCTGGTCTGGTTAAAACAGTTGCATCTTGCACATATCCATCCCCCCCCCCCACCCCCTTCAATGTCCTCCTCTACCGCCACTGTTCAAACTGTAGCAGCTCTCTCATGTGGTTGCCTGGCAACAGCCTGACAGATGCTAACACAATCAGGCTTCTCTGTGAGTTTCTCAAAAACGAAGAATGCGTTTCGTTATCTCCTCGTAGGTACAAGAATGTGACATTTCCACCTCTGATTTTTCCTCCCTTGAGGCAAAATCCAAGCAAGTCTAGAAGCCACATGTACACGCGCCTATCAAATCACACATATCATTGCAACTATCCCAAAGTCAGCTCCCATATCATTTTTAAAATCTATTTTCTGGAGTGGAGAGAGCACAATAACTCAGAGAGCAAAAGGGAACTAGGTACGCCAGCCAGCTGGCCACAACCGCGAGTCCCCTCGTTCCCCCTGAAGTCAAGGCTCCACGTCTCCCTCCCTGACCTCAGCCGCTGCCTTTACTTCATTAGCGCAGGCATGCAGGCGGCCCGGCCCAAGCCCAGTGGCAGTGCAGAAACCAAACAGGAAACGGTCTGGAATGTTCTTGTCTTGGGAGCTTGAAAGGAAAACTCTGCCAGAGCCCTTGCTCTATCGGAGACCACGGGGCATGCATGCATGCATAAGGAACAAACACGCTACATCTAACATGGAAACTCAAAGACACACAAAGAAACAGAGGCAAACACTCCAACTAGACCAACTGAACAAAAACCAACACTGATTTGCAATTCATATACGTCCTGTATACATGCTCCCAGTGCCGTGCGGCCCTGCTGACAGTGATGGACTTGTGATCAGACGGAACGCAAACTTTAACTGTGTTTCATTTTCATTTGAACATTATTCCAGTACACATTTCCAACTATGAGAAAAACAATGGGTAAGATTTGCTCAGGACCAAGTTGGATTCCTCTCCATATCCTAACAGTATCAGGCCTCTGCCACTCTGGTCAGTAGAGACAGGCATAGGGAATGAAGCACAGCCTGTCACTGACTAAAGGGGAAGACCGTATCTCACAAAGCAAACCTTTCTGTGGATCTTGCTCAATGTCACTCTGTCTATCTGTCTCAACATCAATCCATCACTGCCCCTCAGACGGCCGCCCGCTCTGCTCTGCTCTGCTCTGAGCTTCTTTCCTCCTCTTGTGTTCTGTTTATTGTTTAGCATTTTTCCCACCAGACTCTTGTAATTGGCTGTTCTGGCTTCTGTTACATAAGCACTGATCCTGCTGCCACCGAGGAGGAGTTCACACAACCCAGAGAGGATGGGGGCTGGACGAACACAGACCACACACACACACACACACACACACACACTCACATCTCCCCTTCCCCTTCTCCCCTTTATTCCCTCTCATCTACTCCATTTCTTCCCCCTTCTGCCACTCTCCCTTCGCTTTACCAATCTCCTCTTCAACAGCTCATCATCATGACCTACTTGGTGCTCCAAGGGGTCTTTTTTGGTAATATGGAATAGTTTGATTGTTTGCAGTGGCTGTAAAAAGGTAATACATGCGATAGACTGTTTGACCTCCTGACCCTGAGAGAGAAACTGTTAGCAAAGAATGGAAGGAGAGAAAGGGTGCTATTGATATAAAACTACTTTTGCTAACATTGAGTGTGCTTGATTGTGTATGTGAGAGTGGTGGCAGTGATGTGAGGGGTAAACTGATCTAGTGACCACACAGGGTGTTGCCCACATAGACATAGTTTACAGTTGCCATCCATCGTTCAGTCCCCACCCCATCACACTCAGTCTCAGTCTCAGTCGACTGTAGAGTGTGGTCTGTCTGGTCTGGGCTCGCTCTCATAAACACAGGCAGCAGAGGCAGAATGAGGATCCTCTGTTCTAGTCTGCAGGATTTCCAGGGCTGGGCCCCTAGGAGACTGGTTCAGACATTCACCCTGACCACTGTGATGCAACAGCCTCCCCACCGACACGTCCAGGATGAGGTCAGAATGAAGAAGGTACATCAGTGCTTCCGGAACAGACATCGTGATGAAGCGCGTGTGCATCCTAAAGTGTATGTATGTTGGAGAGGACGTAACTCCTATGTTAAATGTATAAAACTGTGATCGTGTGAATGCATTCATACATTTGCCTATGATGGTAATTGTGTATATGTGGCGTGAGTGAGCATGTGAGTGGTAAATTGCAAAACAAAACGTGTGTGTGTGTGTGTGTGTGAGAGAGAGAGAGAAATGAGTGAATACAAGTGAGTTTGGCAGTGAGCAGCGATTGCAAAGTGGGTGTGTTTGCGTGTGTGACAGTGACAAAGTATGTGCGTGGTCTATCAGTGAATGTGTGTGTCTGGCAGTGAGCATAAGTGTGTGTGTATGAGTGTGTGTGTGTGTGTGTGTGTGTGTGTTGTGGTCTCTCCAGCAGCCCTGCTACTCACTGGGATGGCTGATGGCAGTCCTGACAATGGCAGGAAAAGGGTGTAGGAGGGGGCATCCCGCCGCCCTGACCTCCTTATTGTTCTCCAGTGGACGTGGAGGAGCGAGGAGGAGGGGCTCCCTCCGTCTCCCTCCGTCTCCCTCATCCACCCCGTCTCCGCAGGAGCACCTCGCTTCAAGCCAGACCCCGGGGCCTGAGCTCAGGCTCCTGTTCCTCAGCACGTAGGCCCCGGGGCCTCGCTGTCTGGCCACACCGGGCCTTTGTTCAGCAGGAACCGGACACATCCTCACTGACTATGTGGCAGACAGGGTCAAAGCCCCATGAACACCACCAAAACTGGGGGGGGGATCGACTGGGGTCAGTCTGGCCCCAAGGGAGAAACAATAAGAGCCATCACACACACACACACACACACAGATGGGGGAAAAATATAAAGAATAGTTTGATCCCTATGAATCAAACACTTGCAGGAGAGAGAAGGCAACATGGGACACTAAGAGACATATTAATGCACCACTGCAGAGACTGCAATGGATGCTGACTTATATGGTAGATAAACTGGATAAACTTCACACAAGCACACGCGCACAGCTAGACTGGGGAAGAGACAGCCACAGACTCCGTGGCGGGTAGACAGAGTGCTCCCCTTTCAGAATGGGAAAAAGTACAACGTGATTCAGTGCGAGCCATAACTGCCGGAACAGTCAACATTTCCGTGTCTTTGTGCCAGATCACACACAACAAGGCAACCAGGTCAGACAATAAATATTTATATAAACACACACACATACACACACACACACACACACACACACAGACACAGACACACATAAGTGCACAAACATCCGCTCCCATCCCCCCCCACACACACACGCACACAAATCAATCCACACACATTTATGATCATGACTAGCCCACGTCGACTGGGGAGCGTGTGCACTGGGGGACTCTAACATGGCTGGCCCCAACGCAGAACTGTGCTCACGAGCATATTCTAGGTCACTTCACTTCATCTACTGACACAGACATGATAAGGTTAAGCTTTCAATCACACACACACACAGACACACACGTGTGTGGGAAGCATCACTACGCCTGGAGGCTGGAGAGCTGATCAGACGTACGCTGAGCAAAACCCCAGGAACGCTGTGGATTCTGTCTGTCGCAACAATGGCGTCTTGTTGACAACATCAGACAAATGACCCAGGCAGCCTGTTCAAATTCACTGCCACAGGCTACATGAGAATGAGGGCTGAGGGTGAGTGATTGTTGTTGAGTGTGTGCGCGTGCAGGCTGAAAATGACAGAGGGACACTGACAGCAGTGTGTGTGTGTGTGTGTGTGTGTGTGTGTGTGTGTGTGTGTGGCAGGGGGTGGGGAGGCAGTGTGTGTCCTCCCAGAAAAAAAAAAAAACATGGACTACACATGGCAGTCTACGTCAGTGTCGTGCTAATACGGTACAAAAAAACAGTGACGGAGAAGAACAGCTTCTAATGGTGACGAAACATCTGGATCAGACAGAGAAGAAATGAGTCTCGAATGGTGACGAAACATCTGCATCAGACAGAGCAGAAATGAGTCTCTAATGGTGATGAAAGCGCTCGATCCGGCCCAGACCCACTGGCATCGGAGCCCAGTGGAAGTTTACTGTGGTGACTGACTGACCTCAGACTCTCTGAGCAGTGGTGAATGGCATCACAAAGGTTAGCAGGAGACTCATCGCTGATCGCACATCGTCTACAAGTTCCTGGTGACAGTGTCCTCATTCAGAAAGTATGTGACACAGGATTTGTGCATCACAGCACCGCCTGGATGTTGTTGGGATTGGAGGAGGGGTGTTGACCCTTCCAACTCATCCCCCAGGGGAGGCCTCTTGGCTTGGGCTAACCCTGCTCCACTGCAAAGGAAGTCCCCTTTCCTTCACTGCAATTCCGGACCAGGTACTTTCCTCATTCCGAGCAGGTAGCTGCTATTCAAAGAGCTAGACAGGAAGTAAGGCTGGGGAGGTTCCATTCCAAATGCAGACAAGACTCTGATTGGCTGAGTGCGGCCCTTTGGGAACTCACTACACATGACTAGGTGTTGTTATAACTTGTCTTAACCTGTTGATCGTGTTGACCTTATTTAGTGCATTTTCCCTTGTTTTCCTACAATAGCAGTTAGTAAAAACTCAACATAAAAGATGAGAAATAAAATAAAATAAAGAGGGGCCCTATTTACAAACATGGTGATCTCTGCTTTGAATAAAGGCAGTTGATAAGGTTGCTGAAATCTGAATGTTACTCTAGACCTCTGCACTTTACACAAGTCCTGTTCCCATGAGGCCTGCCAGACAATGTACTTCTCATGGAGAGGTCCAGTCAGGTCACCACAGCAGGGCATCTGAATGTCACCATTGACAAGCACAACAGGACTCAGGCCGTCCAGCACAGTTTCGGCACAGGTCGTATGAGATATATTAAGCACATAAAGTTCAAGGGAGGAAGCAATCACTCCTGCCTGCTGGTGACCTGAGAGGACATCAAATGATTTATTGGAGGGGATGATGATATTTAGATCTTAATCTCGTTTGGTACGAGCTGAACACCACACTGAACTTCCCTCTAATAACTTCTCCATCGGACTGCTCTCTCTTCAATGCATTATCGTCTCAGGTCGATAGACAGTCAGTTTTTTTCAACCTCTGCAAGTGGAGCTCAGGGCAATGAGACAGACATGACCCAGACACAAGTTGGCCATGGACTCGGGATCCTAGGGGACATCATGTACCAGGGGACATCATTCCTCCACAGCTCAAATCCATTTCATAAAGCTGAGTGACTGACTGCTGCCCGTCCCCAGCCACTGGGTTGACCTGGTGCACCATGTCAAAGAGCTTCCAGGTCAAGGGTCATTCTACGTCCAAATGTGCAAACCATTAAACACCAGCACAAACAGCATGGAAGCGAGCGTGACACTATATGCTAGTCCGTGGCGACGGCCTGTCTGAGATGTGTCCTCCATAGCACAAAGACTCCCTCTGTCCCCCTGTCTGAGGCCTGCTGCTGCTCCTGCTGCTGCTCTCCGCCATCACCCCGCCATCTACGTCTGGAAGGGCAAGCCAGAGGAAGGAGGCTGGCCTACGTCATTGTCTCCTCAGAACAATGGCCTGGCATGGCGTAGAGCCACGCGCTGACGTGGACACCGGGCAGGCAGGCAGGCCATTGGCGCACATTAGCACCATCATAGCAGGGTGGGCGGAGGGGCACGGCCCAGGGCACACTGCTGACCTCCTGCCCTCCGTGTGCCACCCTGCCTGCTTCCTGCCCGTAACCAGACGATTAGATTGGCACAGAAACAAAGAAAAGATGGCTGACTGATGCAGCAGAGATAAACATTAACTACAAACTGCGATACAATACAACTACAGTAAGGGAGAGAGTTGCAGGCAGTTAGAGACGGAGACATAAAGAACACCAACTGCCCCTTAGAGACACATGCTTACTTTTCTCAAACCCTTGTGCTAGTGCAACGTACAGCCAGCAGAGGGCAGCAACACTCCTTCACTGACAGAAGTTGCTACAAGCTGGACTGTGCTTCGAGAGGCAATTCAGTAGAAGGTTGTATCAGAATATCCTTCTATATCAACTACATCTATTTATTTAATTTGATATGCCATTACACTGGTCGCATACTGTCGACCTGTTAATAAAGTTAATATCATCTGCCAATTTTACAGCCTTCATTTCCTGGTGTTTGATAAATTGTATGAAACAAATTACAGAGATTTTATAGTGATATGTTCCCTTACAACATGTGATGTTGCAGCAGCTAATGAAACACAGCCCAAGTGCTCAGTAATAGCTAGTCTTTCCTTCCTCCCTACAGTGAGAGAAGGTGACCAATACTTAAAAGCAACTACTATGGCTAAAAACATCAGAATGAAGAACACCATGTCTGCATAGTACAGCCCTCTGAGACACATGTCCAGTTTTAGGTTCAATTCAGGAGTTACACATGGCAGCGTCTTACATTATTGATCTGCTGAAGGGACCTCACCATGACAACTGAAGTGAGAAGAGAGAGTGAGAGAGCCGTGTATAATGACAACATTTCAAAACCTTTCGAAGACTTTTCAAGGACCTTCAATCATATTTCCATGACCTTTCACCGTTTCACAACTTGCAAGTACACAAAATTGCATATTATGTGGCACAGAGTAGGTTGAATCTTTTAATGAAAATGAAACAACCACCTTTTCCATTACTTTTCTACTTGACTAATTAAACTGTCAATTCAAGTGGAAGAGAAATCTGCACAACAAAAAATTCATGGAACACCATCCATTTAATTTGACCTACATACAACAGAATTAAATTCCATGACTTTTCCAAAACTTTCAACAAATTTGACTTTTCCAGGATTTCCATAACAGTGGGAACCCTGAATCAGGGGCTTTACACAGGCTGAAAAGTTGACGGACAGTCTGTTGCAGTCATGGTTTGTTAAATAATGAGAACATATACAGACATTTAAACACATCAATCAGGATAAGCTGTTAGCATTAACCAATAACCTATAATGATACTTCCCATGAAGTGCCACAGCTGAAGTATGCTCTTGTAAGGGCAAATGTTACCCCCTGCTGCGGATGCTGCGTTTGTCTAATGAGCGTCGTTTAGCACTGCCGTCTGTGCAAGTGCGGCAATCTAGACTATTCTCATTCGTAGTTCCACGTTGGTTCCACGTTGGCACTACCAGAGCAGAGGCGTCCCTCTCTACCTTCAAGAAGCTCTTAAAGACCCAACTCTTCAGAGAGCACCTCCTTTCCTAACTTGCACTTCCTCTCCCTTCCTCTACCTCTCCGTATCTTTCCTCCAATGCTATCTCCTCTTACTAATACTTAACTCGCACTTACAGTTGTTACATTCCTGCACTTTTTATTCCTTATGTAAAGTATTATTTATTGTAACACTAGGATAAAAGTGTCTGCCAAATGTCTAAATGTAACTGTAAATGTAAATGTAAATGTCTAAATGTAAATGTCTAAATGTAACTGTAAATGTCTAAATGTAACTGTAAATGTCTAAATGTAAATGTATGTAATTGTAAAACACTCGCTCATGGTGTGAGAAGAACACAGCTTCTCCACTAGATGGCAGTATGAGTTCATAAAAAGGAAAACTAAATTGGCAAATTCCACCACCACCAGATGGCGCCCTACACCATCCTCAGTGCTGTGACCAGAGTGAGTGAATCCAACTCCATAACGTTGTGATAAGATAAGAAGATAAGATAAGCATGTTATAAATTGAACTCTGAGGAAACTTCAAGAGGACTCACTCTTAAACCAGGAAGAAACTTCTCCATGTCAGTCAGGTCAATGCCGTCATCATCATCAAGCTTGCCCTTCATCATCCTAGGAGGGGAACCGAGGTCAGAAATAAGGGATCAATTTCAATCAACTTCAGCGAAAAATCTATGAAATTGATCAGTCAAAATACAACGTGGCATGTTTTTATAGCATTATGTTTCTCTCAGCAATTTATTTCTAAGCTGTAATTTGAAGTGAAAGTGAAGGAACAAGAATGTGTGTGAGCTCACCCCTCACGATCAATGTGTGGGAGGTGCTTTGGTGTCCCTCGGTATGGCTTCCTGTGGAACTGAGAGAAATCCAACTTCTCGGGCTGAAGGTCCCACGTGGCTCCACTGGTCAGAGCAAAGGCACCAGAGCACAGTCACACATGCAAACAAACACAAAGAAACAAACAAAACACACCAAAGATGTCGGTCATCAACATATATGCACAGTGTCTTTCCATCTATACAGGAGTAACAACTCTTATGCAATACGGCTCATTCTTTACAATATGGAACCTTTCTGATTCAAATCCACTCCTAGTGTGCAAACATGCCTCCAGAGCTCATCCTCTCAGGACGACTATAATCCCATATCCTCCAGACAGAGCACTATTCGCTTGATCCTAAACACAGCACCACATATGTAGATCAGCCTAGGTACAGTAAACCCTGTTTTTAATCTGATACAGAACAAAAAAATAAAGCTAGTTTGTAAGCAGATATGGACCTCTGTCACTACAGGGATTTCCCAAAGTTAAGCTGATTATGCCAGAGTGGGGTGTAGGCCGGCCGGGGAGCGGGAATGGGAGCGCCTGAACCATGTCTGATGAGGGCTAACCGCAGCGGTGCCCATGATCTCACGGGTCTCCCTGTGGACACTAGGGACATCTACGGGACAAATCTATGTCTCATCGTGTCAACAGCAGCATCTTCAGAGAGGTTACATAAGACTGAAAAGGGGTGTGGCCAGTTACTAAACACACACTCCAGTGAAGGTATGGGGATTCATTCATTAAATATAGCCTGAAGCTAAGCTAGGTTTAATTTAGATTGGTATTTTTCACAGGCCAGACTAGATTGTGGTACCAGGTGGACATCACTATGCAGTAGATGCCACAGACAACATCGCTGAAGATGTAATGGACATCTGGGTTGAAATAGCTACATTAACTCAACGCTTTCGTTCATTAAAAAGGCAATAAGGACCTCTAGAACTTGTATCATAGTGTAGGTGTTCACAGTGTGTTCTTACCCGTCCAGAGTGTTGGCGGCCCAGATGTCCGTGCCCAAGATGTCAAGGGAGCCTTCTCTGTTTCCATTCTACACAGCAGAGAGGAACAACATTAATCAGGGTTAACATTAGTCATCTATTCTCCTGTGCAGAGAGGAACAACATTAATCAGGGTTAACATTAATCATCTATTCTCCCGTGCAGGAGCCAGTAAACATCATGAGGCTCGTAACTGATTTTTCAAAAGGTGACCTTAGGCCTAAGAACAGTGGGTCACACCCGGGATTCCTAATGACCGACAAGTCATTGTACAATATGGTGGCATTCGCTGATATTTTATGATATTTGCACATCACAGACCTACATACCAGATGATTACGTATCACAAGCACTATACTAATGTTAATACCTAGAGGAGTGAAAGGAGTGTAGGTCAGATAGACACACTCCAGACACACTCAAGTAGTCCTACTGAGGACAATGCAGAGCGGTAGAGGTTTACCTCAGCTTAGAGAGGTGAACCAAGTGTTTCTGAAAAAATATGTTCTGCCTGTAGTTTATAAAAATAGCACTGGATTCACAAAACTGATTTAGTCACAAGGGTAAAGAGGCACTCAAGTCTTGAGTGTGGTACCTTGGCTGGAGCTCTGAACTGATTATTCCGACTGCCTGATCTGGAACCAGAACCAGGTCTAGACCCAGAGCTGGGCCTCGACCCTGTGCTCCCATTACTGCTGTGCTCCCACTCATCCTGCAAAGAGAGAGAGAGAGAGAGAGAGAGAGAGAGAGAGACAGAGAGAGAGAGAGAGAGAGAGAGAGAGGTCAGGTTTGTAAGGTCTTTGGAAATCTATTTTCAGTACAGTGGAGATTGTTTGAGTAAACGTCTTGCAAAGTTGGTGAGACCAAATGACAGCTGACAGTTTGTCCCTCAGTTTTGGCTGTGTGTTGAGCGGTACAGGGGCTGCAGCCTACATGGAGCCTCGGGATAAATGTACACCATAGCCCACAGACTGCTGACAAGGCCAGTTACCCCTAGCAACCTCTACTCCTGGTGCCTCTGAGAAAAACATCACTACACAAAGGACTGCCGCCACAAATATTACTCTCTCACACACACATACACCCTGACCCATACAACTGAGTGCATTTTTATTGTTAGTATACAAGACTACAGCACAAAGAATTAATTTGCTTTTCATCCCATGTCGAATACTGACTACTGACCCAACCCCCATTTCCTGCCAGTTTAGCTTCTTTCCCATGATCCTCTCTGAGGGCATTCCACACAGTGGTTCAGAATGAAACCTGATATCCTTCAAAGAGACCCAGCCCCTTCTTCATCCTCCTCTCCACGAAAGAAGGGAAGGAGGCCGACAGGGGGAAAAGAAGGCAAGAGAGATGAGGAGAGAAGTAATGAATGAGGGAAAGGGAAGACTGGTATTTGCTTCCTAGATGAGATGTAAATATTCTAGCTAAGTAACATAATATCAGACTAGATTTAAGTCGACTCGTCACCACTTTCTCTTTAGTCCTAGAACTGAAGTGAAAGAGCCGTATTATGTTCAAGTTCCTCAGTCCTAATGCAGTTGACTTCTTCTGGCACTCATCATGTGACTGGCCTCAGTTCCTTCCTCAGACCGCAGCCGTGGAGGATACAGCAGACACTGCAGTTCTGCTGTTTGCCCCTCAGACTCAGACATGTTATCAGACTCACATCTGAGTGCAGATGAGAGAGATGGCTCATGGCTCAGACTAATGTGTACACCAAAACATGCAACAATCAGCGTCAGACCCACAGACAATCGCATACACCCTTTTGTCTGGCCTACATAAAACACTCCTCTCAAATACTCACACACACTAATACGCAGACACAGGAATAAAATCCAATCTTGATCCTATAAATGCTGCTTTCTCTCCATCTGACACATACCCACACACACAAAACGTAACTGCAAACAGCTCCCTCCTCACATGAACACGTACACTAATCCTTCAGACTTTGCATGTCAACCACTCACAAGTGTGACGTCTGAACTGTGAACACACACACACACACACACACACCTCAAAGGCTCAAACATGGACTCAACTGACAGAAGACAGCCCACTGGAAAGAGCAGAGACAAGCAGAACAAAGAGAGAGAGAGAGAGAGAGAGAGAGAGAGAGACACACTAGAGAGAGAGAGAGATCAGCTGGATGCCACCAGCATTGACACCCACCAAGGGCCACCTGGGGAACACAAACAGAAGCCACATCTGCACAAGTCCAGCAGCTCCACTTGTCACTGCACCTGTCTATCTGTGCACACGCGCTTGTGTGCATATGGGACTGTGGGAATGGGTTTGTGGGCAAACTTGAATGTTAGATAATTTACTGACAAGAGTGTGTGTGTGTGTGTGTGTGTGTGTGTGTGTGTGTGTGTGTGTGTGTGAAACACAGTTACGGATGACTGAAAAACCTTCAAAATGGCAGTGGAAAACAGGCAAAAAGGGCCATGATTCTAATGACTCTGGAAAGCTCAGCCAGGTTAATGAAGGGAGTTCATTAAAATCTCCAACAACGACTTTTGACGGGGTTCTCATCAACCTTTTTGGACCTTCTTTCACTGAGGGTGAACCTCAATGTACCCTTCCCCCACCCTTCAGCCCACACACACACACACACACACACACACACACACACTTTGGGCATCCTTGTCTTCAGTCAACATTTAAGGATGCATTTCTTAAGTTCATCATCCTATTTACTTACTACATGATAGCAGAATACACTCGGCACATAAAGATGACATACTCTCTTAACGTCAATTAAAAAAAAGAAACATGCTTCTTTTTTCATGTGGCTAACCCTCCAGATTTCCAAAACACATTTCAATTCCATGTGGGTACATCACATCACATCACATTGAAGACCTATTTAAGTATTAAAGTAGGTGAACACTGAAATAGTCCGAAATCTCAGCTACGGTGGCATAGGATGACCACAGACAGGATCACATTCCCTCTCAGCCAAGGCTGTGAAGCAGCAAGCTAACCGTGTGGAAAAACAGAGCTGCAGGTATCACACACACACAGGTGTGCACACCCACACAGGCCCGACACAAATATACAAATACACACTTATGACATACGTTTCTATATTTTTGAATGCACCTCATCATTATAATTAAAATCACAAATGAGAAAACGCTTCCAGACAAAGCCAGCAAACGCTTTAAGCCAACGCAACCCCACAAACACACGCTGTGTGGCGGCCAGGACTCCAAACTGGCAGTGGCTGCCAAGACAGGGCTGATGCCAGGCCCACGTGCGCCAGCGTCTGACCCCATGCGTGGAGCGCCATCGTGCTCAAATGAAGCATGAGATGGGGACAGAAGGGAAGCCCAGAAGGGAAACCCTTTTTTTTGCAGGAGCTTGTCTGACAAAGCAAAACACAATACTACGCGAGTTCTGTCTTTAACGGTTTCCGACATTAAAATTCAGATCCTCTCCCAAAGGAGACAGAAAGTAAGAGAATATAACGACTGGAGTTTGAGGACCTGTTTTTTTAACCGGTTACTGTTCGAGACTAACCACAGCGCTCCATAAACAGGTGCTGTGGGGTGCTATAGAGGCTGAACACACCACAGCAGAGTTACTGGACAGTGAGATGACGGGGTAATAAATCATATTCTGCCCACTGACCTTAATGGTCAATGAAAGGCTGAAACTGCCTCCCACAACCACATTTCACCCTGGCAAATCCATGCTGCAGCCAAGTAAACGTGATCAATGCAATCAATCTAGCTGGACATGCAGGCTTTCAGGACAGCCACACACAACAGAGGCACGACACAGAAACACAAGGGCATTGTTTGGTGCAAAGACCTCAATACAAAAATGACACATGTAGCTTTTGAGAGATGATAAACAGTTACAAGGTTTTCCACTGAACCAGACAGGACTTGCAGACTCTTGTTTCTGTATTTTTGGGGGGGGGGGGCAACTTACTGGTTTGGATGAAGCTCTCCCCCGCGAGGATGACCAGCTGCCATCTATCTTATCACTGCAGTCTTCCGTCCACTGTGAAAAACACAAAGCAAAAAAAAATTATAAATTAAAAGAGGAGGAAAAACAAAACAAAAAACAAACAAACAAACAAACAAAATCAATCAACTGTAACAGTACAACACAAACACAGAACTGGACACATACACAAATAATCTGGACAGAAACCTTATAGGCCCTGTTCACACCTAGTATTAACAAGTGGACAGCTGTAAGTACTGGTGTGAATGCACTGAAAACACATTGATGACGCACTGAGATCCGATCACTCAGACCACATTTGGAGGTAGTCATATGATAATATGGCCACATTCTATTAGTAGCGTTTACACGAATGTGTCCTGAGCCACACTGAAGGACCGCCTACTCAACTGACATCGTCTGCGTACGCTGAAGTACGTACTCAAAGCTGGCCTTGTCCATGACTTCTAATATCTTACGAGTGTAAAAGTTGATTTCAGTAAGCAATAAGGCACCAAGTAGGCCTGATGTCGGACGAGTCCCCTCCTCCCTTCCCTCTAGACAAATGAGGTGCAAATAATGAGCATCTTCCCAAACACTAGTCAGTTGATAACGCCCATTTACTCTATTCAAAGGTAATTCAATATTCACCACAATTACAAGATAGTGTTAGCGCGCAGTAGCACAGAAAAACCTGTTCTCTTACTTGTTCACAAGCCACTGCTTTAACAGCTGCTGATGCTGTTCTCTCCTGTGTTTTCTAGTGGCCCAAAAACACACATGAGAAAAATCCAGTAGATTACAAAGCAATGTCTCGGATGTCAAGTCAGATGTACAGTGAGCTATCCTCAACTAAGGTTAGCTAACCTAACTGTCAGTTTGCGCCAGTCAGTTTTACGCTAAGCATCAAGAAAAAAAAATAACTTTAACAGGCTAACAGTCATCCAGATTTCATTTGAACATCAGAGTCCTTGCTTGAATATCAGAGAATCAGAACACCAGCCTTTGTGAGGAAACGAAAGCGTTGCTAGCCTGTACAAAGTACAAAGACTGGGAGATGTTAATGATGAGTCTAAACCATTCTAATATCATCCGACTACATTGGGTCCAGGGTGTGTACTTTTTGACCAGCTTTTTAGTCGATCTTCAGGTTTCATTGTTATGTTGATATGCATGGCAGACTTGTAAAAAAAAAAATTGTATTTGGTCTTAGCAAACTGAAACAATGTACGTGTTTATTTGCATATAGAGCGGGGTGGTGAGATCCGATCACAAGCGGTCGCATTCTAATGCCAGGTGTGAACTGATGTACTTAGAGCTGTCCACTTGTGATCAGATCACCCAGGTGTGAACAGCCTAAAGAGATCAACTGAAATTATCTGGATTGGCTCACTTCTTGAACTTCTGCTTTCAGAAGGAAAACATTCTTCTAGCTACAGAGATGTGAGGATCTGTGAAATGCCGTACAGAGAACCATGACCTGATCAAATGTCTGACAGAGGCCTTTTTTGGGGTACTAATGTCTGTTGTGAAACAATTCAACTTGTAATCCGGACAGTCACAGCTATCTCCACCAGCCACCAACATGATTGTTCTGCTAAAACAGAAGGCTGCACTGAGGCTTGTGCAGCCCAGTCATCAAATAGTTTAGCAGACTGGTGTTTTGTTTCTATTCATCATCTTCATTCACTGTCCTGTCAACAGAAGGCCAAGATAATCAGGTGCTATCTCATCAAATACCAGATGGACGCTTGGTTTTCGGCGGGTGTATAAGTGTGGCCTACCCTTTTGAAGTTTTTGCTCTGGTCCAAAGAGGAACCAACCGTACTGAAATGACGGAATTCTGATAAGGCAACAAAAGACTGTCACAATATTCCTCAGCATTGCATTCTTTGCATGTTTGCTACATATGGGCCTGTTATTGCATTTCTGTACATTTTTTTCTGGCCCTGAAGGATGTAAACAAATCCTTAAAACACTGAAGAGAGGATGCAGAGAGAAAATGATGGAATGATCTTTTCATTGCTTCAGTGTTAGGTAGGGTATTAACTGTGTTCATGACTGATAAACTGACAAAACTGGACATATGTTGAAGCACCAAAAGTAACTACCCTATGACACTGCCCTGTGTAGCTCTACATTCTAAACATCACATCTGCATCTACCATACGACTGCACTTATCCACAGCATGACCACCAATACTGTTCTGAGAAGTGTAGATAGACTACTATCTACAATATCCTTCAGATGTGGTAAATTGGCATAGTATATACAGCATAATGACTGACCTGAGATAAACCAGACACCATAAACATGAGAGATGGGGAGTTAATGAAGGGGAGAACAATAACGTATGTAGATAAAACAAGTTCAATGGGACAGTGCACTGCATATGCCACAGCTGCATTTTGGTCCTGCATCTAACATGGAGATACCAAAAGCAAGTGGCACAGTACGATACATTCTGACGCAAACAGAAGAGCCGGCACAGACCCAGCTCCTCAGTGAAGGCCCTCACCTGGGACACGTGGGACTGTGGCTTCTCCCCCTCCGTGACCGTCTCGCCCTTGTCTCCCAGCAGGCCCTGCACCTGGTACTCCAGCACATAGGAGTCAATGAAGCGCTCCAGCTCCTCGATCTCCTGGGAGCGCGTGCTGCCTGCTTCCGACGACGCCGAGGCCACTGACGAGTTCTCCATGGCAACAAGCAGCCAGTGGGGGAGGGTGGGGGAAACACGACCTGGAAAAAAAAAAAAAAAAAAGAGTTTATTGGACGATTTAACGATTCCATCTGATTTCACTACTACAGCTCATGAGGTTCACCAGCTCAGTTAGAGTGTCCTTCAGTTTGCCCAAATGAAGCCTGGCCCTCCTAAGAAGGGCCCTTCTTTAAAGGCTCCAGTATCTGACCCCTGTCGTGGAGGTCTACTCCACATGAAATCATCATCATCCAACTGCTGCAATGTCACGGCTCCTCCAGCAGAGGCAGCAGAGTGTGAGAGGGCGCCACTGTTTACATCATGCAGGGCTGCTATAGAAGGCCACTTCATTCATTCACACACACACACACGCTGCAGTGTGTGTGCCTGCCCCTGTGCCAGGGAGCACTGAGGTCAGAGAGGAGCTGCTTTAGTTCATTTCAGGACGGCCCGGAGAAGCCAGAGCTGCCTCGCTTATAACCTCGGCCATCTACACTTGACCATGTTTGTCCCTCTGATTCGTGTCTCTGTCTCTCCCTCTGTGTGTTTCCCACACCTGACCCTTTGTTTCAGTCAGCCCTCATCTGCTCCAGCTCTTAGCCTTCCACAGGGAAGTGTCCCTTCCACTTCCCTGGCCTTCTCCTTCCTCCTCCATTCTTTGAAATGACGCGATGCGCGGCTGCTGTCCAGTCATGTGACTGCTCGTTTGTGGGTGGGGCGGGGATCGCGGGCTGCTGTTAATCTCTTGTAAATCACTACTTGAGAGCCCGCCGAGCAAAGAGGATTTACAATAGGAGAAGGCATACTGCTAATAAACTACACGGGGGACAGGATTCACCACTCCAGTCTATAGTCCTGAGCTGAACCAGACTGCACTGCTCCCGTACTACATGAAGCAGGCTTAATTAATGGTTGAAATATGTACAGCTTCCTTTGGCAAATGTCTGACTAAAACATCCCTGTCTAAGACATTTAATGAATGTGCTAATAGGCCATTTAACAATTCCCTAATGCATTACCTGATGTCTGTAAATGAATGGATATCTTGACCTCTTGAGACTACCATCTCAAGCTCACACCCAGCCGTGTGTTTAGAGAGCAATAATCCTGTCTGGCACAAAGCAGGTCACCCACCTCAGTTTAGAATGAAACCGGTAATCTGATCAAACCATGCGTGAAGCTGCACAATGTGGACTACAGAGGGCTGAGACATGTTCAAGACCATCCGTGCTGTGTGTGTGTGTGTGGTGTGTGTGGTGTGTGTGTGGTGTGTGTGGTGTGTGTGGTGTGTGTGTGGTGTGTGTGTGGTGTGTGTGTGTGGTGTGTGTGGTGTGTGTGGTGTGTGTGTGGTGTGTTGTGTGTGTGTGGTGTGTGTGTGGTGTGTGTGTGGTGTGTGTGTGGTGTGTGTGGTGTGTGTGTGTGTGGTGTGTGTGTGTGTGTGGTGTGTGTGGTGTGTGTGGTGTGTGTGTGGTGTGTGTGTGGTGTGTGGTGTGTGTGGTGTGTGTGGTGTGTGTGGTGTGTGTGTGTGGTGTGGTGTGGTGTGGTGTGTGTGTGTGTATGGTGTGTGTGTGGTGTGTGTGGTGTGTGGTGTGTGTGTGTGGTGTGTGTGATGTGTGTGGTGTGTGTGTGTGTGTGTGTGGTGTGTGGTGTGTGTGGTGTGTGTGGTGTGTGTGGTGTGTGTGGTGTGTGTGGTGTGTGTGTGTGTGTGTGTGTGTGTGTGTGTGTGTGTGTGTGTGTGTGTGTGTGGTGTGTGTGTGTTCCTATCCTTATCTCCCATCTCCACTCCATTATCAAACTAAAGGCCTCACCTGGATCCATTCATTGCTCCAGCTGGCTCAGATGTTCATGACACCAAAACATCAGAGAGTTCATCACAATGCATATGAACACCTTTTCACACTTTGCAATGTTCTGATTACAAACACTGTCCTATGACTGCTGCAGGACAGAGAGAGGGAAGATGAGGGAGATCCAGAGACTTGGACACTGGAGGGACCAGTTATGAAGGGAGGATGGGATGCAGGACTCAGCCATCAGACCCACTGGTAGGAAATCAATCATGAGGCCCTCCAACAAACCCAGAGAGCCACTTATGTTTTCAGTAGATTACGCCCTCCCCATAGAAAAAGAACAATCTGATTATCTAATCACCATGAGATGTCTGGCGGAGCTCAGCCTGAAGCGTCATGGAGAATGAAACGTGATCCCCCACGCTTTCTAATGGGAGTAGGACGTGGTTGGATTTTGTGACCTCGTTCATCAATAAAATAAGCTAATAACAATAAGATACGATTTATTTTGCTTTGGTTAAAACACAAATGTCCGGTTTAATGATTTATGTTTTGTATGAGCATTATTATCGGCAAGTTTTTAATGAATTGAATTATCGGCTAACAGAAACCCTGGTGCAGACACAGGCAAAGCTTCCAAGTTCTTTAAAGATGAAGTCAGACCACGATCGTCATCCCTCATAATTGTCAAACAATGGTCACAATGAAATTATACAATTAATTGTGTATCATCTGGATTGGTCAAATACAGTGAACCGGGTGAGCACGTGTAAAAAAAACTATTAGTATTCCATAAATAGGTATTTTAAAACTCTTGTTATTAGGCTTTTATGATCTAACATTTAATACAATCAATGAAAGGAGGCAATCAGGATGGTCCATCACCTGAGTGAGTTGTGGAATCAGGGAAAACCCGATGTGTCAATGCTAGGCTATACAAAACTGTTAAGGGACAGGTGCTAGCCTGTGTCTATGTATTCCTCAATGGAGATTAGTTTAACAGCTAGAAATAAATTCATATTTCGTGCATCAGCAGAGCTTCTTGGAGGCAGTTTCAGAGCACTGACCTACTGATCCACTTAAAACGTTACGAACAGTAACCAACAAACCAACAATTATTCCTCACTAATAAGCTACCATGAGGTACCATGAGAGTAACACGGGTGTGTACTAATGTAGTTAAAGCAACACTATGCAACAGTCAGCCACTTTTTGAGGGATGTTTTCGTAGGCCACTAGTTTAGGTATCATCTCCAAGTTCATTTTGATGGTATGTGATCATGATATGACAGACAATGACATCATGTGTCGTTCCCATTAGCCATCCAGGATGTGCACTATGGAGCTCTGTGTTCAGGGCTGGAATACCCCGCTAAAATGTAAGAGAAGCTTTCATAGCACAACAATGCCGACAGCATTGCCAAAAGACACCAGTGAGCATGTTTGCAAGCTATTATCAGTGCCAAAAAGGCTTTTGGTGGTGTACGATTTTTGCATGCCTTTTAAATAGTTTACTAGTGTCAGACCAAAACTCCTTACTGCTGCTTTAAGAGGGAGTCAAGATTATTCCAACCTTGTACATAAGGGTTCAGATGAAAATCAGAATGTAGCTTTAATTTCAATTCAGCAGTACCAACCAAGGTGCTCCTGTTTCTTGGAAACCTTGTGTACAGGGTTATAATTACTTTTACCTTCTCTTCACCAACCTCTGTACACATCAGTTAATACCCGGATTTTCTTTCATTTTTATGACCACGAACAGTATTTGCATATAGCATTTTGAGTCCTACAACACCGCCATTCTACCTCAATGCTTCATATTGTTTACCTTTAAAATGTAAATACCCTCCTCATACATACAAAGCACCACTCCAGATTCCGGTCTAAAAATATCTGGCCACGCCAGATAAAAGAAGCAGTCCACTGATTTTGCATGATGAGGACAACCTAAAACAACTAAAAACCAATATACTAAACAACTCAAAATGACTCAAAATAAATCCACTCCGCTAAGCAAACCCTGGCTGTAAAAGCAGGAGGTTAGAGCCCAGTTTCCCTTCCCTGCTCATCTTCATCTGGGATCCCCTCCTGAGAGTTCCTCTCTCTGCCTCTGTGATCGCCTGACACGGCCTGCTGCGGCTCCACCAAGCATCCATCTCACTGATGATGATGCTGATGCTGATGCTGATGATGATGATGATGATGATGTGCATCCGAGTGCCAACTCAGGGGAGATTCAGCTTCCTCCTCTTTCTGTCAAGCATTACAAAAACACACGAGACGGACCGGCGCTCAGAACATGCATGCTAACTGTGTTTAACACGCTTAAAAGCACCACGCCTGACCTCTCTGTCTGCTGCCCTGGCCTGGGGCTTAAAGGGCTTCAGCCGGTCCTCTATCATTAGAGAGACAAGCACCCAGACTCAGGCAGACAAACAGCATCGGGGTTAAAAGCAAGCAAAGGCCTGGAGGTGATCGTTCATGACAGCAACCAGAGGCAAACTGAACTGCATGGTGTGGTTAAGGCCTAGAGCATCAGTGACACATTATGATCCAAGCTCTTTCCATTGGCCCATCTGCTCACTGCTGAAAACTGTCATCAACTCACTGATGCTATCTATGAATTGTAATGTACGATTCCTACCAAGGTCATTTCCTATCATTACTGTAGCATACAACACAAACATGGATGTAGTTGATCAAAGAGAAGTATGCCAACAAACAGGCTTAACTGAATGGCATATAGCATGCTCTACATGCATAGGCTTTTCTGTAGACCTTTCTTTTCCTGGTTACCCATTCAAACAGCCAAGCAACTACCACCCATAATATGCAACACAACCACACAGACTCAGCTGTCACTCCTTGTCTCAGAGTCTGACACTAGACTGTTAAACACAAGCCTACTTCAAAAGGCTTAACATGTGGCCACAACAATCTGTCAAAATAAACAATGATTAGTAAATCTATTGGTTGCAAATAGGGATGGGAATTGCCACAGGGGCGACGATATGATGCAACAATATCAACAATACAAAATGATGGTGGTTCTTTACATTTTACGATATTGCGATTTAATTCTGCGACATATTGCGATTTCTTTCTCCCATATATTACCTTTTGTATAGGTTTGGTCTCTGCAGCTGTTTTTGTGTGGTATGTTTGTTCTTGACTCGTTTCTGCTGTGACGCAACAGAGGAACGAGGTCTTGTGCCATCTTGCAGACTTCAGAAGCAATGTAATCAGAGTAGACGTATGGACCAAAATAAAATTGAAATCATAATATTAAATAAATAAATATTGCGCTACTATAATATTGTGATACTACACTGTATCGATATTTTTTTTTCTCCCACCTTTAACAGCAAAAAGCTATCTGGCAGTAATGCCATCTGCACATCACTGAAGAATAAGCACTCAGACAAGAGCTGGTACGTGTCCCCTTCTGTGTGTGACACCAGATTACTTAACCTCCGCTAGTCAACCAGCCCCTCCTCACTTTCTCCTAAACCAATTCATCCTCACAGTGTGATGGGAGCGGTGGAGTAATGGGGGTACAGATGGGATGAATACAGGAGTAAGAACAAAGAGACACATACTGCATGTTACTGTTAATGGTAATGTGTCTGAGAACCTTCTCAGAGCTGCTTCTGAGAGATGATCAAATAGAGCCTCAGAGCAGAGGTGTCTATATGTCTCAGTGCTGTACCAAAACAGACAGAGGTGTTCGTATGTCTCAGTGCTGTACCAAAACAGACAGAAGTGTTCATACTGTATGTCTCAGTGCTGAACCAACAGACAGAGGTGTTCGTATGTCTCAGTGCTGGACTTAAACAGACAGAGGTGTTCATACTGTATGTCTCAGTGCTGAACCAACAGACAGAGGTGTTCATATGTCTCAGTGCTGAACCAACAGACAGAGGTGTTCGTATGTCTCAGTGCTGGACTTAAACAGACAGAGGTGTTCATACTGTATGTCTCAGTGCTGTACCAAAACAGACAGAGAGCAGAGGTGTTCGTATGTCTCAGTGCTGGACCAACAGACAGAGGTGTGTCTCAGTGCTGTACCTAAACAGACAGACATTTGCAGCATCAGTGATTTCTGTCCAGGCCTTTGTTCTCAGTGCTGCAAAATTGTTCAGCCCCTCTCCTCTCCTCCATGCTGTCGAGGCTCGGCCACGTGGCTGCAAACACCACCGCCCCTCCTCTTACCTCATGCACACACACACACACGCGCGCGCGCGCAGAACAGCTGTTCGAACAAAGACCCGACACGCCTTAACCATGGCGGTGCACGTAACCACGGTAACAACGTAGCCAGTTCCAACGTGGCAGCAGCATCCGGCGCATTCTCTGAGGTGTTGCACGTGACGGCTCCATCCGCGCCTGCGTCTCAGGGCTCACCGTAGGCAGTCTGGTCCAGCCATACCCCCGCCATGCTTTACACAACACACAGCTTTCACACTCGCATCACAGATGTAACACCATGTGTGTTCATCCACAGCATTTAAAGCAAAATGTTTGCCAATATTTTTTCAAATGTGTTTGCTAATATTTGTCAATACACAGGGCTTGGGCAGCTACGAAACATTGCAATTAATTAAGTGAACTCATTGGCAAAAATCAATCACGGTACAGTACCAGATATGTTTCGGCTCATTCCTCTTCAACCTGGATTAACTAAAGCGGTCACCAGACTCTCAGCAGGGGGGGGGTAGGAATCAATGAATAAATAAGAGCCTCCCCGAGGGGACTTATCTACGGACCAAGAGACAAGGGTGGGGGGCTTGATGCCCTTGGTGCACCATTCTGTGTCCTCAAAGCCTGCATGATTTTAGGCCACTCACTGTACAAGTTGATAGATTTATAATGCTTTAATGCAGTCAAAGGTAACACAGTGAAAGACTCCCATGGCTAGCACCACATGGTAACTCTTAATGTATGTGGTGCTAGGAGCTAGTGTAAAACCATACTGGAGGAAATCTGAACGACCTTAACAAGGTTCATAGAGCCAATTAGGATGCAGCTTAAGGATCCGCCCAGTCTAAAGTGCTTCATTTATAGCAGAGCCGGTGCTATGGGGGTGCAAGGGAGGTAGATGCACCCAGTCTTAAAGGGGCCCAAAAATAAAATGATATTGCATGAGTCATGACCTTAGGCAAGCTCTCTGTTTCGTCTCCCTGCAGAATAAACTAATTCAGTGCTTTAATGCAGGGAGGGGAAGCACTGCTTAGACTAATGCTAACTGTTTCTAGAACATATTCCAGTAGCTCAATTGGTTAAGGGCACATTCTCATCAAAATACATAATTGCCATTGGACACTTTACAATATATGCCCCGCCCACATTGGAGCGTTACCCTCTATCAGTTCTGAGATAATGTTGGTTTAGCGTCTCGTGTAACAAACACGTACAAAAATAAATTACATTGCGAAAAACGGAAAGAACATAAACAGCACCTGGAGAACACAAGGAGGACAGGAGGTGGATAAAAACAGAGACAGTGTTCACTTCATTGCTAAGAGTAGCCCACGGTCATCCACTGTTTCACTGTCTGATGATCCTCATGGAAACAGCACAGACCCAAACAGTGCAAGAGAAAGAAGGCCATATTAATGGGGGTTAATTCTGAGCATAGCCTAGTGTGGGCTGAATGGGAGTGGGAAGTGGAGCAGATTGAATAACTAAACACATCAACTACAGGACTCTCTCTATCACATACACACTTTTTCTGCACACCGATTGATGATGAACGCATAAGAAGAGACAGCCCTGTTTCCCAGTGTTTTCCAACTCCTTCTGCTAAAGAACACAACAACTCTGCTCTCTTTCATCACGGCATTACCCTGGGCTTGACCAGATTATGTCCAGCAAAAGTTGTGCAAGATTGAGATTATAAAACACAACATGCAACCCTGGCCACCCAGTCACCAGTGCTCTACGCAACAGAAGAGTCAGTCATCCATTCTTTAACATGAGCCACATAAGCAGCCCCAAACAAACAGGCTCAGTAGCTTGTGAGCATAATGCTATTCCGTTCTCTTTCTCTCTCCCTACCTCCCACACACAGACACACACAGACACACACACAGACACACACACACACACACACACACACACACACACACACACACACACACACACACACACACACACACACACACAACTCATTAAGTAAGATCTTATGCTCATTAACACACCAGTAGCTCAGGCAATGAGCTATCCAAAAATGTATACAAATAACTGACCCAGCAAATATGCATAGTATAACAATTATATTGATTATATTACAGCATTAAAAACTTCCATACTATATATTACATTTAATACAAATTATATTCATATAGGAATAATAACAATAAGCATAGTCTTGAAAAGCTGTAATAAAAGCACTTTGAAAGCGGTTTGAACACATAATAACTACAACCAAACTTCTCTTACTGACGTCCTCCCCATTATGTTATCCAATTTCACCCTGTACTCCAGTTTAGTAGTAGCTATCTTTCAAAAACACAGGCACCATCCAATGCACAGCACAGCTGATGGAGCTAGAAATCAGGCCTACCAGTGGGCAGAAGTTTCATCTTGACCACTCCAGGGACTCTCAGACAGCATATGCGACTGACCAGACTGAAATATGCCCCAAACACATCACCTCAGCATTGTCACTGACAAACGAGAGTACTCCCAGCCCTAAGCACAATTTGGCACCACAATGCGTTACACAACAAAGCTCATCCCCTACCTGCCAAGAGAGAGAGACGGTTATAGCCAGCAAACCAGTGATCCTGCAGCCCACACCGTAGTGTGGCGTCAGAGGCCCCCCTAGTCGAGCCCTGAGTCTGGGCCTTCAGCACGCAGATCTGCCGGGGTGTGAGCGTGGGGCGGTGGACGACCCACAGAGCCAGAGACATGGTAGCGAGCGAAAGGTGGACGGACGGACGAGAAGCACAGCCCGGACTCCTGCAGGGCTGGATCACGCTATGAGGCGCAGCGCAGCTGAGATGGAGATTGGCCAATGACCAGACTCAGGCCAGATTAGCATCTCCCCCAATTAAGAGTTAGCCCTGTGATTGATCTCCAAGCACTACACCTTTCACTTTCGGTGCTCTCTCTCTCTGTCTATATGCTGTCAAAACAGTCTGCAACCGCATCCAACTCCGTGGACTTTTGTAAATGGATGCTTGTGTAATACACATTCCAACACCACTCACAGGCTAAAGCCTAATCTCAGCACAACTGACTAGAGGCACTGTGCTTCTTAGAAGTAAAGACCTACGGCTTTCACATGATGATTATTACAAAAGCTAAAGCTCTGCTGTATTGCCCAGGATTGAGTACCCACACAGGGCTCACAAAATCATCATGGAGATTTAGCCTACACAGTGCATGCATTACAAGCAAGAAACGTTAAACGTTAACAAGCTAATGTTAGAAAGCTAAAGATCTTATAGGCTAGATTTAAAGCCTAGTCTACGGGGAAAAAAGCTAATGCTAGCCATCATTTAGGTTTGTGACTGTGAGTGTGTGGTTTATTCTAAGACTGATCAACAACACATACCGTTTGTTGAAAGACTGGCCTACACATCAGTCTCTCCTGATTCAGATGTAACTTTAGCATCTCATCTGATGTGTCAGTCCTCAAAGTACAGCATGAATTGTAGCACTCCTAAATTCAACAGATCCTTTTCGTTCACTGTAATTTTATGGACATTGTTTTGTCATTATCATCTTGGTAAAAACTCAAAATACGAGAACATACCCTCAACCAAATACCTAGAAGTGACAATACACCATGAATCAATCCATCATCAGACAGCATCGCGTTGGCAACATTTATTTTTAATTGAATATTTAAAAACAGATACACAGTAAGCAAAATAATCTAAGAATGCACGAAATATGTTAAATGCCATTTCAACTGAATAAACAAGAAAATATCTGTATAACCTAACTAATGCATACTCGAACATTGACTCACAACAAGTGTGTGTGTGTGTATGAGTGTGTAATAAACTTGTTTAATGCAGTATATTAGAGGGAGTCATATCTTCAGTCTACAGGTCATAACTAATGTGTGTTAGTAAGCTACTTGAAGGTGTAAGCCATGACGTACAACACTCCAGACCGGCCCCTGCACAGCAGATTATAGATATGACTATCTGCATATCAACTGCAAGTTTTTTACAGACTGTAGCACAAAGGCATGTTCAGATATTTCAGTCAAATGCTCCCACTGCCAAAAAGTCCTGGAGAGAATGCAACATTACCAGCCCATGAAGTGGAAGATAGGCAACTCACAGGCGCTAGTTCCCACACTGCCGTCCTTATCACAGGCCTGAGGATCAACCGTGCAATTACGACAGTCAACTCCCTGCACATTCAAACCTGATTTACCACAACATAAAGTAGAGATGCTGTCACTACATTTACAGCTGGAGTGTGAAGGGGAACCTTCATGAGTAAACGTTGACAGTTAAGCATAGGAGGGGAGGATCAGGCCAGACAGAAGTGAAGAAACTAAACATGCAACTGTTAAATACCTGCGTTGTGTGAACAAGCACAGCCCCACACCAGACTCGAACTCGCCACCTCAAACATGGGAGGCAGCCATGCTAGCAAGGAGGCTAAAGCCCATGGGTGCTAGTGTCTGTCTCTAGCACGTTCCTTAAGGTGTCAGGGAGTGAGGTTTACACACTGCAGAGCTCTGAAACAGCTGGCCACCATTACACAAATACAAGGTCCTACTAGCCAGTCTCAACTGATGTTGAGGGAAACCTTCTGTCTGACACACAGGGAGGCATAGTCCACTCTTGCAGGCTAGAACCAAGGAATGAGTAACAGTTTGGCTAAGGGCCGTTATATGGTACTCCGTACTTCACGATTTCGGACACATGGGAAGGGCCAACACATAGATGGAACGCCCTGGAACGCCCTCTCCGTCGTCTCCGGGGCCCTCGGAGAGCTCTCCCGTGTACCGTTGAAATTCCTGTCGGTCCGTCATGCTGTGCTGTACAGCGACGGATACCCCTTGGCCGTGATTGGTCCGCTACGACATAATTTCCAAACGACATCATTTCCGGAATCTCACATTTCTGGACCCCGCGTTTCCTGTTTCATTCCCTATATATCACAATACCGCCATGTTTAAAATCCACAAAAAAACTTAAGAAGATGGAGATCACGAACATAGACATATATATGTCTATGATCACGAACATCGAAGAGCGCATTGCGGAAGAGGTCCGGAAATATCCTCACCTCTATAACACATCGCTAAAAGATTACAAAGATGCGCGAATGACTGCCAATTCTGCAGCGGTAGAGCTGGACACTAAAGACTGCGACTGTTTCCTGTTTCATTCCCTATATATCAC
Organism: Clupea harengus; assembly: GCF_900700415.2. Classification (NCBI taxonomy): domain Eukaryota; kingdom Metazoa; phylum Chordata; class Actinopteri; order Clupeiformes; family Clupeidae; genus Clupea; species Clupea harengus. Next base: position 2,489,453 of record NC_045163.1, on the reverse strand, counting down.
AATACCGCCATATTTAAAACCCACATGAGCGCCAGCATCTGACAGAGTAGGTGCCAGAGCCCGGCAGGAGCAGACAGCAATTAAAATATTTTGTCCAAACAACCTTTGGACATATTCATTCATATCATATCATGAGACATATCCAACAGCCTCATTAGAATCTGCATCGACAATGATGCCATCTGACAGAAATAGCCTATCTCCATACAGTTAATTTCTTTTAAACTTGCTTTATGATGCATTTGCCGCCTGTAATCACGTTGTGACAGCTAGGATACAAACAAATTCCCGCAACAGGAAGAAGGCTGTTATCCTAAATGTGAAGTTATTTTATTCTCAAAAAACGCCCGACAGCAAGTAAAATATTTAGTCGCTCACACAAACAAGCCCCGTTAAACTCACAAGCGCGCACAAGAGGGAGATAAGCATATTGAAATAAAATTATTCACATTGCAAGATCGGAATGAAATGGCCTACACATTACACACGCTAGGCATCTGTATATGCCTAAATAAAACTCACGTTATATGCTACACCAGAAGAGGCACGAATAAAACAAGTCTTACCATTGAAGATTAGTTTTTTAAGTACATGGCCACATTCGTTATAAAACTATCTACATAGTCCAACCATCGAGGTTTAATCCATGTTGTTGTGGAGAAAGAAGATGGCATCAATCATATTTCATTAAAGCTTCACACTTCTTACATTGGACATATCAAACAGCCTCATTAGAATCCACATCGACTATGAAGTCTTCCGACAGAAATATCTCCATACAGTACATTTCCCCTCATTAAGTGTCGTTTTAAACTCTCCAGATGACAGTTTCTTTTTTTTTTTAAAAACGTTAAGTGCACAAAGTGATTTAATTTACTCTCAAAAACGAACTTCTGCATTATATGAAGCAAACATGTTCCAGTGTTGGGAAAGTTCACTAGTTCAGTTCATAGTTCACAAATTTTAGAATGAACTAGTTCAGTTCATAGTTTATAATTCAAAATTTAGAACTAAGTTCACAGCTCCAAAAAATGGATATTTTTTTCAATATGCTGCGAGTTATAATTTTTCTGCAATACCGCTCTCGGCCTCTACGCAACTCGGCGCACACACATTGTACTTGCTTAACACACAGCTGTCACGGGGCTATTACCGGACCAATACCTTTCAAACTCGGTGATATTATTCACAACTCATTTGTCCTTCATTCTATCAAATATGATTAAACGGCATATGGTATTGCACCCGTGAGGCAAGGGAGTAGAGTTTTGTTCAGTTATCTCTCTAGACTGATTAAACGAACTTCTCCATCATGTGAAGCAGACAAGTTGACTTTACTACTTATTAAGATGTTTTAAATATGGAATGCTTTATGTCTCTCAATTTGCCAAGATGCTGATTATGGATTATCCGTGTGCTCTGCCCTGCTATTGTTTCTAACAATACAATATTTCTTTGTTTGAGTGTGGTTGTTTAGTGCGATGGGGGTATATTATCGTTACTGTCTATAAAGGAAGACATTGCAACAGGAAAATCTCCTGCTCATCTCCATTTGCCCCCACCTGTCACGTCTCTGCGACCCACCAGTTGGGCTCTCCCCACACTTCGAGAAACGCTGTGGTAGGGGGAAATTGACAGGGTGGTTGCAATAATAATAAAAAAAATATTATTATTTTAGTAATTGATACACATGAAGTTTAGTTTAAGGCAAAGGGTAGTGATGGATAAAGTTTTCTATAAAAAACAAGTGAAGTCTTTCATTCTCACTTTCCACTCTAAAACTATGAACTGAACTGAACTATGAACTGGTTCAGAATTTAAATGGTGAACTATGAACGTGAACTATTCATGTTTACTTGTTTGAACTGAACTTTGAACTGGTTCATGAGAGGTGTGAACTTGTACAACACTGTCAGCTTGTCGGTCTTGACGTTCAGATGCTGTGCCTAAACTAGCTATAGCCTACCATCGTCTCGTCACATGATAAAATAGAGACTTGACATTGGACCACAACATACATATTACCCAGCAATCATCATTGCAAATCTGAATATGACAAAAATACCAAAGAAAATAAGAACGTATTCATTTCAGGGAATCGTTTTTTAATAGTTTTAATATTGTATATAAGAAAAGCATATAATTTTGTTATAGAGTGCTACTATTTTCCCCACAAATAATACCTACCATGATAGAGATAAGTTTGCCCTTTCAGGTGGTTATATAGCATTAGACACACTCTTGAATCTAATATCATGTGACTACACCTGCTGCACTTATCGTCTGACTAGTAACACCTGGTAGGGGGGGCCCACGTGATGAGAGGTGGGGGATAAACAATGACGATATCTAACTTACAAAGACGCAACAAAGTAACGTGTTTTCGACAAAAAAACGCTTCTCCACCTACTGTTCTGGCGGTGAATTGTTTTCAGCACCCCCAGCCTTTGGAGAACCATAAAGGCAACAGAAATGCTAATTAATCCGTCCTATCCGGCGGCACGCCCATCCGAAACGGAGTCTGAGTACCATACTGGCACCTTTACTATGTGGGATAGCTTCCTACCCATTGACTGTCCAAAGAGGCATTCAGGTATAGAAGATGCAGTCATACACAATGAAATAGTCATGATTTCTTTTCCACAAATCATTTCATATAATAATCCAAATATGATCTACACTTTGATTTCACTATACCATCCCAACATTAATGATTCATGAGGACCAACAGTGTTCCCCTTCCTCAGCTGCTTAACTGCTTAACAATGAGATGACGGGTAGTCAGAATGGTGGTACAGTATAAATCTGTTGGGAGGGGGCAAACTGGACCCCACCTTCACAGTCAGGCACTGGGGGGGGGGGACAATGGGAAGCATTGTTTCAAGGGCTTGACCCAATGGGGCTGGGGGAGCGGAGCGGTCCGGCAGTGGTGAATGTTGAGTAGAGCTGGATGGCTGGCCTACAAAAAGCCACTACATTGTTGTATACTGCAGCATTGCACAAACATGTGAGCAGCCACCACTTACTCTCTCTTCCAACATCAAACTAGGCCGATACGCAGATACTGAAGCAGGACACTGAAACTACTAGTGCACACACAAACACACAAACACACACTAGTTCAGTTGAGCCAGCACAAAGGTGCTGAACACACACACAGAAAAGGTAGCACAAAACAAAACAATTCCATGAACACAGAACCGACATACAACATGGAGGCCCCGCAGTCTTGTATGAAAACTGGCTCAAAATGCTATTGTCATGCAAATGGGAAAACAGACATAGCCTAAGCTCTAACTATGACCTCTACTGTGGAGGTCAATACTATGTGCTACTGTGTGAAACTTGTGCTTGTGTGAGGCTGCATGGGGCAACTTCAGTGGAGGTCACATGCAGTAGGCCATCGTGTGTCAACTTGCGGTTTCTCCCTGCACACCATTATACATGTATGTGGAACATAACCCTGAGAATTTGCATAGTGCAAATGTGCTTGACCAACAGAGGAGCTCATCATCACAGATTGACCTCTGGGCTGTAAAAAAAAAAGACACAAGGCCTATAATTTTGTTACATTCTGAAGGGAAATTCATATGCAATGAAACTATAGCCTCCTTCATACCTGCATAACACAAGGTCTAATCTACGGATTTACTGTACCGTCTCATGCAAAGTTCAGCCCGTGTTTCCAATATAACAGTCTAGTCTAGAGAAGCTTATGTGTTGTTAACTAAACAGAACATTGTAAACATTCTGCAGCGGCTTTCACCGCGGGTCCCAGCTATGCCACAGCATTCACCCATGTGACTTTCCCTATAGAACTTATTTGTGTCAAAGGCAATAAAGAGGTAATAACAGAACAATATCTGCCAACAACAGGGCACCAACACCCAGTGTCCAGGCCACACACTAGCTTTTACCAGAACTATGAGTATTGCACCATGAGCTCTAATGTCTATGAAAAAATGTCCTATATTGTCAATATAGTGATTCCCCAGATGTTTCCACAGCTCAGCCCCATCACAGTCACTACCACAATCACTATTACATCATTAGGTGAACGACACAACTACTAGTCAAACAACAAGACAAGTTAACCAAGACTAGCCATGGAGAATCGGTGGCCACTGGCCAGCCAGACCCTAGAGCCTGTGCTATTCTCACATTGATCAGATGCATTCGGACTACCGAGAATAAACTGCAACTTTTTTTTTAAGGATGGTAACATGGTATATCAAGTGATGATCAACATATAGTTAAAGCAGGGCCTTCAATACCGTCAATGCAGCATTGAACCAGAAACCACAGTATAGACCTTATATCTTATGTCTCATTTCCCTCAACTGTCATCATGCATACAGTGACACGCTGACCATTGATGTGCAGTTATAACCAGGAGAACCTTCTGTAGTCACTATTTACCACACAAGCATCCTACCCTGCCACATCATTTCAAAGACACACCCTCAAGCGAGTAGACCCTGATGTATGGAAATGCAAATCCAGGCTATGCTTGATCGACAGGCTCAACTGAGCTAAGCCACACCGAGCGATCCCATTGGTATGGAAAAATGGCAAAACAATTTCACTTTGTTCTCACAGTCACATCATCATCTGGGCCAAGGATGATACTGGTCTGTCTTAACCGTCAACATAAGAGCCAGCCTTCGATGCACTGTTCTCTGTGGAACTATTCACTAGTTGAATAGACTTTTCTGAACTCACAAAAGAAAACTTTACACATACAGCAGATCCAGCAGATAATAAAAGACACAACTGTCAGATTTTGCAAGAGGTATTTTGCTTTACATCCTTAAACCTTAACCAATCTATTTAAGATGTTCTGATGAGACCTGTGCTAAATTCTTTTCTGAAGGGTCCATGCAATCATTCACTGAGATTATGTTGACTGGCATCCCTAGATACAATCTTTTACTTTGAATTCCAGGAATCTAGGTGTATCTTTGAGGCATCCCTAGTCGTTTAAACCATATCCTCTGAAAGAAATATTAAATAAAACAGGGAATAAGAACAGATCTTTTATGTGGAATTTAGTTTTGAATCACAATTTTTAAGGATTTTAAGGATTCTCACTCATCTGGCTAAGGCTATTAATGTAGCCTTAGTCTGGTGCATGGTCAGTACAAATAATTACGAGTCACGACATATAAACAAAAGCCTAAAATGCAGTAGTCAATGAAGGTTATCTGCTCCTCCATACTGTATGAGTCAGTAACAATACAATTAATCCACGTGGGCCACTGCCACTTCGAGTAGCTGCGTCTCATGCTATGTTGGATACTCAGTTGTTTCAAGCCGGCTGCTCGGCTGGAACACAACAAACACGAGTCATTGTAGTCAGAGGGCTAGAAAATGTGGTTATGTGGTTAAAACCGTGGTTATCTATAATGGTGGTTACGTGGCTGTGAGTAACGTGTCTCGTGTGTGCGGCTGCAACTATGCGGTTTGACCACATCTGTCCGGCCTGGATGACTCCCCGCCCTACACTGCTGGCTGTACTGTCTTTGATGGCGTTAGCTACCTAGCGATAGCTACTTAACAAAGGTGATGCAACCTAGCAGGGTGTAGCTCATCTGTCGCCACTGCCTACACCCAGAAGTTTAAGATGGCACTAAACAATGCCCCCATTAATAAAGACGTTGGTTTATACTACCTTTGATACATATTACAGAAGAATGCATGGATATAAGTTAGCCTATGACATGGAGGTAGATGGATACAGTGGATGGCTAGCGCTAGTGCTAGCGGAATAACAGCTACTTGACAACAATGAGACAAGTTTGCAAACACAGCTTCATGAACGAAACACGACCGATTGATGTCTATGCAGTTGACAGAACGTTGCATTGTGTTAAATTAAATAAGACAGTAGGAAAACATTCAAACATGTAACATTAGCAAGTTGGCGTAAGTTACGTTACGCGTACAGATCTCACGGCTATAGCAAGTTATTTGCTAACGCTCGCCCCAATTTATTATTGTCAGCAAATGAAAGCTTGCCTTTTCAACAGGTTTGTCTGGAAAGCATATGGCAGCTGGTCAAGGCAGTTAAATTAGCTAACAACTGTCATCACCAGGTTACTTCCCAGGGCAGGGTAAGTTACAGTTACAGACCTTTTGCCAATAACCTAGTGACTGTCAGTCAAATATTTCTAAACCAGCTGGCCATGGGGCGCAATTACAAGTTGCACAAAAATCCAGCGCAGTGGGTCTACCTACATGCTGAAAACAGACACCGGCAAAGACTGTAACTTCGCTGCATATTATACAGCATGAAATAACAATGCTTACCCAGAAGTTGGATTCGGGCTGACGAAGAATCCGAGATTTCCGTCAGATTTTAAATTCGCCGTGTCATTGGGGTGTTTTTCTGGGGACAATAATGTGTTCGGAAGGAAAAAGATTAGGCTGCGTCCCTGACATGGGGAGAGGATGGGAGGGAGCGAGGGAGGGAATGCAGGAATGTGACGTTTAGTCCGGTTTGTATGTGGAAAGGGGGATTGTGGGAACTGAAGTTCCGTTATGCGGTTTAATGAAACAAAAACAATAGGCTATATTTCCTCTCAGTTACTAAGCAACCTCTAAAACACATTGCTTACTAAAATAATTAAGAGAGATTTTTTTTATCGATCAATAATTTGCATATGTAGTAACTGTTCCAGTGTACCCTTTCAGCTTTGCATGGGCAATGTTTCGTTAGTCTGTAGTTTTAAATATATTTGGAAGGCATGAAAAAGGCTCTTTGCATAGGCTACATTATTGTCATAGCTGAACGCAATTACAGTAAAAAAAAACTAAAAAAATCATAATCAAAATGATTTTTACAGTCTTTGGTTGAACGCATATTTTACAAGACGTAACAAAGGGCAGTGCAAGTGAGTCGTGTGTCCTGAAAGATTTTCCAATATGAAGTATGTCCACAAACGACCTCTGGTGGCTGGTACATACGTTTTGCACCATGGAGGGACAAGTATACACGATCCCTGGGATAGATAGACCTCTCGTGGTCAAAGATAAAACTGTAAAGCACTAGGCCATTACGTTTTATTTTAGAGATTTGTTTAATTTTGTTTAGGGTACTTGAGTAAATTGGGAGGCATGTTGATCAGGCAAAGAAGATCTGGTAATACTGATAATGCGAATGGATGTTTCACATTATTTTCCAGAAGCAGCAATATTTCACCACTTGCCTGTTCCGTAGGCACTGCTATGACACCACAACCACTTGTTCCAACCAGCAGGGGGACTTTTAAAAAGCTCAGCACCGGTAATCATTTTATTTTACACCTTGAATGCATTTGATGTCTCAAAATATGAATTTGAAACAAACATACTGGTAATCTTTTAGGCCTGCTGTGGACAACAATATAAAAGATTATTGATCAGGTTACACTAAAACTTTTTTCTTTAGATTTCCGTAACAACTAGTAGCCATTCGAATGGAATAAGGTTTATGGTGTCCATTGTCCCCTAAAGACACTCAACATCAGTCAAGGTCAAGACATCCGTTACCCTGTTATGTTGGCCTTTGCTATCTTCTCTTTTTTTCCATGGACTGTTTTTTATATTGATCACAGGGCTGCTGAGTTCGAAGTCTCCTGAAGTTCCACACTCTCCAGATGGCTCTGACACATTGGCTTGCACTGCCAGAGATTAATTAACGTTCCTGGTGTGAGCCATCTTCCTCCAGCCTGTAGCACCCAGCGACAGGCTCCCAGCCCCCTCCTCCTCCTCCTCCTCCTCCTCCTCCTCTTCCACCTCCTCCACCTCCTCTGCCCCCCCTCTCCTCTAACCCTACCCTGTGCCCCATGTCACCTGTACACACCCAACCTAGATTACAAATCTCACCACCGCTACTAACCCAAATGAGAACAGCCCTCTTGACCTGTTCCTGCCCAGAAAGACTTTGGGTGATGAGAATTTAAAAATAATAATTTGATTTTGAAGTGTGGCATGACTGCATCATTGAGTTGACTTCAACTAGTATGTATTTAGTTACAAGGAGGGAGGATGCTGTTTAAATTTAGGCAGATGACGTTTGTAATAACACAGCTGTGTCCCCCAGTGTATGGGGCCGAATGTTGGACGTATGGTAATGTCATTACTGTTTGTTGCCAAGGAACTGGGGGGTGGGGGGGGTGGGGGGGGTGTTGCTTCAGCACCCAATCACACCCGATTTCAAATTGCCTGAATCACTTTGTTTGTTTCCCTCTGATTTGAACAGTTTATTGTAATATTCACCCATTTGCTTATGTGACTCAGCCGGGCACGGTGCCTGATGGAGTGGGCCGACACGATGTGTTCCTTCACATTTCACAACATGAATCTGTCCCTCTGCCAGTCCTCACCACCATCAGCTTCTGAGGCCATCCAAAACACAGAATACTGTCACCGTTGACAATAGAGTAGATTCTCTCTTCTTCTCCTTCTCTCTCTCTCCCCCGACCCTTGTCCAAATCTGGGTTATAGGGCACAGCCACATGGTCATTATGTGCAAGCATGATAAGTATATTTAACTGAGTGTGAGCCTTTGAGTGCGGCCCAATGGGCGAGGGGACCGAGGCCCGGCCAGTGAGGCCACTGAGAGCCTGTTAGAGCTGTGGAAGACTGGATGCTACCAAGGCAGCAATTAGCAGAAGAGTGGTAGCATGATGATATTTCCGTACGCCTGTGGCCTGTGTTATAAAAGGCAATCCCTAAACATGGAATTAGACAGGGCAGCCCTTTCAGCTGTTAAAGACTGCCTCCTTTCTTATGCTTTCTTTCGTTCTCTTCACTTAAGACCTAATCTGAAATATAAACAGCATTAACTTGCAAGCTGCCGCTATAACTTATGAAACAGACAGACTGATAGTGTTGTAGACAGACTGAACTTGACCCATGCAACCAGTTCACAGGGCAGCCAGTTAAAAAAGGCACAGAAAAGGTTCTCATCAAGTTTAGCTCAAATCACATTTAAATATCCAATGAAATAATTTTGAAGTCGTTGAGTGTGAATTTCTTCAAGGTATTGAATATCATTGTGAAATATTTCTGCAGATGTGAATGATTTGTTGCAGTAGGGTTCTAGTGAGCAGTCAACCTCTCGGGGGGAGAGTGTGTCAAGCAGGCCAGCATTAGTTGCCATGGGTGACGGCACATGGGTGGGATATTAAATGAACATTTGATAAATAAAATACAAATCGGTCACAGGTGCTGCTCAGTCAGATAGAAGTGCCGATTTGATTTGACTATGGCTCCGTAGCCAGCAGGTGGGGGCTGTAGGCCAGCCTGACAGCCCTGTTTGCTATTACAGTAATCCAGACCCGGTATTCTGTGTCTAGACACCCCCTCTGTGGCCGGGTCACATTTCAAACAGCTTTCTTTCCCCTGAACATGGAGTGCCATATGTCTGCGCACTCCTCAGAAGTGTCACACAAGTGAGCGCAGTGGGTGGATGTTCTGTTGGCCTACTTCTAAGTGTCAGGCACAGAACTGAGAGTGTTGGCAACAAGAAATAATGACAAATCTTTATGTACTTTAAAAGATGCATGCATGCATCACATGATATGATTCTTTTTCAAACAGTTCCACCTTTATGGAGGAGGACAGGTGCAAGCGATGGTGTGCTTCCCCTCCCCCTGGTGTTGTGTTCCGGTACTGCGGTGGACTCCCCGTGGAGCGTGCCGTTGGAGCCGAGCGCTGGGTGTACGTGTGTGAGTGTGTGAGCACCCGTTGAGTAGGTGGGTGAGCTGGAAGGGAGTGGGAGAGGTGAGAAGAGGGCAGATGGACTGCAGAAGGGAGTTCAGGAAGGACAGAGAGGGTGTCAGGTAGAGAAAGAGAGCAGGAAAGGGAGGGGGCGTCTGAAACCAGCGATACTCATACTAACCTCAAAGATTCAAAACAGACAATGTCTCTTTCTCTGCTTAAACTCACTTTCCCAACCTGATTTGTCTAATACTCCTGAAAGTTACTTGCTTCATACTGTTCAATAGACATCAGTTTGACTCATCATTTTCTGCAGAACACAGAACAATTCAAAATTCTTTTTTTTATTGATGATTTTAATTGAACATATCCTGCCATCTTATTTTCCAGGACCACTTCTCTTTGCTTAATAAGAAACAGACGAATATGAAAATGGGTCTCTGCTTAACACATCTGCTGTAGCTCAGTTCGTTTTGTGGGTTTTACTGGGGTGTTGTGTGTGGTGTCTGAACACTTCATCAGGACATGGCCAGAGTCTGTATGTCTCATCTTCTGACAGACAGACCTTGTCATCTATTTGCTCTAGACCTTTGTGTTAGTCGTGTCTGCAAGTGGGCACATGTCATACACTCGAAATATATAACTGACAAAAACCCTTGCAAATTCCCACACAAGCTTGTAAAGATTTGATGAAGGCAAAATTGTGCCTTCTTTTGTAAAAGCACCATTTTTACAGCTTTGTCCACTGTTGTCCTTTTTGTTTATTGTAAAAAAAAAGTTGTGAGGTCATGGGTATACAGAAAGCTTGGTGGAGAATCAACTGAAAACTATTTAACTTTTGTATTTATTTAATGTCAACTAATGGTGAATCCAGACAACGAGGGGTTTTCCCACATGAGAGCAATTCATGTTTTTTAGATAGAGAAGACCACAATTAAATGTGTTCATTAGTTTTTCTCTAAAATTGTCCTTTTTTTGTTTTGTCATCGTACATACTCTCAAAACACGTTCTCACACACAAATAATTACACAAATTGATGCATACACACACTTGAATAGAAACACATTAACATAGAAACAAAAATTGAGAAATCTGAACGATTTCTAGCTATAATATGTTTTCATGACCTCTGTTTCCGGCACTGTTCCTGAGGCCTGAGTAGGAGCTATACCTCTGTAATTATAGAGCTGAATAATGGTTCTCACCTCTGAAGGCATACAAATACATTTTCTGTCTCTCATAGCTTTTGTTTTACCCCAGTGGCTACTTTTCCCAGGAAAAGGGCAAGAAAGATTGAACTGACAAAAATCATACTAAATTATACACTTTGAATTGTGTGAGAGAAATGCAGTTAAGGAATCCATAAATTAACATAAATTGGGTTAACATTATTGTGTGCTATTTTTTATAAATATATTAAATACTTACTTCATTTAGTTACTTAATTGCATTTATCCCAAATCATTACAGTCATTTTTCATCTTATCTTTGCACATATTCCTTGTTCCTTGTGAATGTCATCATTGCATAAGCTGTTGAATGTTTAAATAAACTAATGTTCACTCACTGTTATATTCACCCACTCCACCCCTTAAATACAAAACAATCGATGAAAGACTGTGCTTCTCTCATGTAAATGATTTGTATATTATAGAGCAATCAGAATCAAAGCTAAATGACAGTGAAATGTTCTCCATCCGCTGTGAGTTGACCACAGACAGGATCAAGCCATAGATTAGAGCTGACAGGAAAGTGACACATTTTACAAAGTACCCATATTTTTCGCTGAAGAACCTGCCATGTCATAATCAATAAAGACTTGTTTACAACTTAATTCATCCTTGCCATTGACCTCTCTCAGATCCACTGTCATTGTCAATGCACCGATGAGTTTGCATTTCAAGACAGTGTGGCCAGGCCCCAGGGAGCTCTGTATTGACATAACGTCTGCACCCGCCAGAGACTGATTACAGCTTTCATGAAGGGAGGGGGGGTTGGGGGCTGGGTGGAGGGAGATGTCTGGCCCTCTCTCCGCTGCACCTGGGGGGTGGGGCTGTGACGTGCGGCCCCCTAACCCCAGACTGGCAACAACCACTGGGCCGTAGTGGGCTGGGGCTCACCCTGTCTGAGGTTAGAGGGGGAGGGAGGGTGTGTACCCGGCGTTTAGCCTGCTGTTTTCACCACGGCCTCTGAAGCAGCCACTCTGGAAGTGTGTGTGTGTGTGTGTGTGCGTGTGTGTGTGTGTGTGTGTGTGTGTGTGTGTGTGTGTGTGTGTGTGTGTGTGTGTGTGCGCTTGTGAGTGGGAGGGGGGCTTGTGTTGCTTTGAGGCCCAGGGTGTGGGGATGGGGGGACTTTTTTTCTTTATAGAAAACAGATGACGAGATGAGAAGAGGCTGAGACTTTACGACCGCAGACTCATGCACTTTACTAAGCTGCTTTTAAGACACAAATATCTAAAGAAATTTTATATGTTACATTTTGGTCCATAAATGTCTTAGGATGAGTCGACTTCAGATGTGTGAGTGTGCGTGTGTGGTGTGTGTGTGTGTATGTGTGTGTGTGTGTGTGTGTGTGTGTATGTCAGAGCATCATAGTTACGTCACATGTGTTTGCCTCAAGAAAAAAAAAACTCCCCCCTGGGTCACACCTAGAAACTCACCTGACCAGCAGCTAGTGTGTACATAGGTGCATGCAACACAGTGTGTGTGTGTGTGTGTGTGTGTGTGTGTGTGTGTGTGTGTGTGTGTGTGTGTGTGTGTGTGTGTGTGTGTCTGTGTGTGTGTGTGCGTGTGCGTGTGCGTGTGTATGTGTGTATGTGAGTGTGATGGAACTCATGTGCAAGGAGAGAAAAGAGGGTTTTGAGTTTGGAGGTAAAGTGTCAAGAGGAATTGAACATCAATGACAGACATCCATGTATTGGTATAAATGAAAGGACACGGCACACAGAGACAGTGCAGATTCTCCTCTGTGGACGTGTCTGACAGGGGATATTCTGGTATAGGAATTGGACCGAATAAATAAATAAGGACTAAAAGCAGAAATGTGCTGTCTGTCTGTCTGAGAGCAGAGCTGAGCCCTGGTGCCTTGGTCTCCTAGACATCCCATTTGGGTAAAGGGAGACTTCACTGTCAGGACAGTCCAACCCATTCTGCAACTGATTTACAACCCTGCCACAGGTCTGGAGCTGTATAATTACATGTACAGACAAGAACGCATGTACACACACAGACACAGACACACACACACACACACACACACACACACACACACACACACAAAATACAATATCATGCAAGTGTGCATTTAAACACCAAAACAAACTAATTTACATATTGATAGCAAATACATTTGACAGACATGAACGTTTAAACACAAACATGAAATAATGTCATGCACTCACACAAACCAACACCTTAGCAGAGTTCTCAGAGAACAAAACCCTGCATTTCAGATATATTTGTGTACGAATTGCACCCCTTCAACATTAAAATCACTTTCTTATACCTAAATATACATAACACACACACACACACACAGACACAACACATACACACACACACAAGAACACAGACACACACATAAACACACACTCTGCCCTTGTCCTTAGCTGAGCCTGACCCTGGACGATGTGTTGCTCTCAAACCTGCAATCTTATTCAGGGCCAAATATAGGAGTCAGAATGCTAGGGTGGGCTGTGTATGTGTCACACAACAAAGCTTCACACAAGGGTGTTGCCTTCTCTTCGACATCCTCCCCCGTAACCGCCCATGCTGCTTGCATGGAAACGTAGCGATTGTGCGCTGTCCAGCTCCCCACCCTCCAATTCAGAGCAGACTCAGTCTCCGCTGCCCTGCCTGATTTAAGAGTCTCTCTCCTCTCTTTTCTCACTCTCTTTTCTCCTTCCTCTTGCTCTCCTCTCTTTCCACACGCCCTCTCCTTTTGCTCAGTTTCTCCTCGACTTTCTCACTGTATTTCTCTCTTTCTGTGGACTCCCTGAGTCCATCAATCCCCCCTCTTACTTTTTTTCACTCTTGTCTCACTTGCTTTTCCTGCCGTTTGCTTCCCCTCTCCAGTAGATGTGCCTGTATTTCTCCTCTGTGCTCTCACCCTCTCCTGCCTCGGCGCTCTATTCTATTCTCTGAGGTAATTGTCCGCCATGCTGAGAGAGCTGTCCCATTGCAACATTCCTTGGCTTTCTTATTGTCTCATGACACTCCGTTTATAGTTTATGTAACGTATTTCATGCAGCTAAGTACTACCACGCATACGCCGTCCGTGATGTAGGTTGCTGTGAACACTTGAGTCATGATTGAGAGGGTGTTACTGCCTGAGCAGCTGACGTGTCCACCCTTACTGTAAAAAAAGCCTCACCACTATGAGAGGAAAACAGAGAGGCTGGGAAAGAGCGAGGGAGAGGGGGAGAAGGGAGACATGGGGGTTGCAACGAGGAGGGAGAGGAGGTGTTGGGAGCGTGAGGAGAGGGAGAGAGACTCAGGAGGAGAGGAGATGTTCCTGAGGGGATAAACAACTGGGCAGGCGACCATAAAGCCCTGGCTGACTCATAGGGAGGGGAGTCACGCACAACACTCAGACATGCTACATGTCATTAACACAGAAATGTGTAAACATACTACATGTTATTAACACAGAAATGTGTAAACATACTACATGTCATTAACACAGAAATGTGTTGTCAAATTACGTGTGTTATTGTCACTTCTGTACATTCTTCCTTCGCAAATCCCGACATTTTTTATTTTTAAAATGCGTTCATTTTCACTTCTCTTGGAAAAAATAAATAAATAAACAAACCAAAGGCATGTTCCTAAATATCACTGTCTGTACGGGAGCAAATAAAGAAAACAATTGGAATTACTTCGAAATAATGAAAAGCTACCCTGTAAACAAATACATGCACATATTCCATACTGAGACACATGCACACACATACAGTATATACACAAATACACAAAATATAAACGTAGTTCCATTGGTGCACATGATGGACCCAACACACTAACATCATTCCATGGGGTCCACTTGCTTATACATATGTGCAGAAACGTATGGGAATACTGTTATCACGGCTGCATCCACACACTTCCTCACAAAACTCCCATGTCTGTGGCATGTGGGCCCTACCACGAGACTCTTTGAGTGGCAGTTATATTAAAAGCCTGAGATGAGGAGATTCCAGTGTTTACCATGACAGGTCCTCCTGTAATTATCAGCACTGAACCCTGACACTCTGGCCTGTTGTTGTTCATGCACAGTGATACCACTGCCATGTCCTGGTTTGGCATTTGTGTGCCAGCCACTTTTGGATTGGAAATATCTCCTATTTTAGCCATGGCAGTATGGTAGAACTCTCCAGAAAATCTCCTGCCATCATTCAGAGTATGAATGCAGCCTTCTCCGTGACCTGGCTGTGAGAGTATGCTCCATGTCTGAGAGGAAGGTAGGGGATGCACATGTATGAAGAGTATTTGGACACAATGGAGAAGCATTTTGGGGGATTTAGACTGATGAAAAGCTGTCACATGCTGTGGACATGCGTGTGTCCTCTGTGATAAATGACTGAAATATGTAGGTGTGTGAGCTGGGCGTTTCTTTCTTTCTTTTTTCTGTCCGTCTGTCTGTCTGTCTTTCTTGCTTTCATTCACTTTGCCTTCCTTCCGTTTTTTCCCCTTTGACAACTATCACCGTCTGTGGGTCCCCAGCAGGTAAACTGGCCCCTGAGATGAGGGTCATCTGTGCACCTTTGTACACACACACACACACACACCACACACGCACACACACACACACACACACACACACACACACACACACACACACACACATACACACACCCTCTTCCTCTCTCTCACACACACACACATCCTCTCACAGGACAGTACGGGGTGAGGCGTGAGACGTTGTCCCACCGACTTTCATTTTCACCTCCTCCACCGAGTCAACGCCATGGAAACGGAGGAAGGGCAGAAACGAGTCCATCCGGCACCATGGCTCCTCTTCTCTGCCCACGCCCGCTGGAATGCTCACACGTGCACGGCCTCACACAGACACACGCATACAGTTGACACACAAAGACATACACTGGGACACAAACACATGGCCTTTGTGTTTAAGACTGTATGTAAGTATACACATGCATGTTTGTGTGTCTGTCAGTGGGATTACATATAAATACGTATACACACACACATACACACACTACACTACAAACGACACACGTACGATATGTCAGAGTGCATGGTCATATGCTGTGTTTGTGTGTGTATGTGTGCGTGTGTGTGTGTGTGTTCTGTGTCTGTGTGTGTATGTGTGCGTGTGTGTGTGTGTGTGTGTGTTCTGTGTCTGTGTGTATGTGTGTGTGTGTATGTGTGGGTTCTGTGTATGTGTGTGTGTGTGTGTTTGAATGTGTATCTCACATAAGTAATGTAGTTGGGGGCCCCGTGGAGCCCCAGTCTGGCTCATCAGTTGATGAGGTGTTTACAGGGCCTCTGTAGCCTGGGGGGAGCCCGCTGCAGGAGCCCGCTGCAGGTGTCAGGAGAATGGCTGGGCCGGGGGTAATTGGCTATCCCTCAGCCAAAGCTTCATTACTCTCACTATCATTTGCAATGCTGAGCAAAGAATCGAGGAGGTTGAGGGGAGTTGGGCTTGGGGGAGGGGGAGGGTGCTGAAAACGCTGCGCTCTGGAGTGGGGATGGAGGTGCGATATGAAAGATGTGCTCTGGCAAGAGACCGGGACTGCTGAGAGCAATAAGTGGGCCATTCGCCACAGTTAAAAAAAACGTTTTCTGTTTACTGTAACTGCAAGGTGAATGTGCACTACCTTGTCTTAGGCTTTCAGACACAGTTGACCCTTAGAGAAAAATGTATTTTTCAATAATCTTCAACCAAACCATAAACATGTTGAAACACTTCCTCAATTGATACACTTTATTTTAAAATGTGAATTTAAATAATCACTTCAAATAATAAATCATTCAGCATCCCCTTGGATTGACAGATAAGGGTATTTTTTCAGTACTTTGCTGGTAGGTTTACCAACACTGGTCTGGTGCAGGCAGCCGCGTCGGCCTGAGTCTGTGCAGAGGCTGGGGAAGAAGAGAAAAGGCCTAAAAAGAGCTTATTACTGTGTCCAGGTCAGAGGTCGGGCCACGGTCACCCATTAGGGCTACAGGCGGGGTTAGTGCTCTGATGAGGGCATGGAAAGATGGCAAAGAAAGAAAGTGTGTGTGTGTGTGTGTGTGTGTGTGTGCGTGTGTGTGTGTGTGCGTGCGTGTGTGTGTGTGTGTGTGTGTGTGTGTGTGTGTGTGTGTGTGTGTGTGTGTGTGTGTGTGTGTGTCACAGCAGCCACTGTCTGCCTGGACATTTATCAGTGTCCCCCACTACCCTTAGCCTTGAAACACAGATACAGATACAGACATAAACACACACACACACACACACACACACACACACACACACACACACACACACACACAGACATACAAGTCCACATCAGGAAGTCGGTTACCACCATTGCGATAACAGCCCTGGTACTTATTTCTATGTGCTATCCATTAAACCATATAGTGTGTTATTTTCTCATCAATGGACAGCAAGCTGAGAACCTGTGGAATTGCACTTAACTGGAAAAATGACAATAAGAGAGAAGGGGGAATATCTATGCCCAAGTGTCATTTAAAGCAAAAAAAGAAAAGAAATAAATGTTGTAGGTTAACCAGTACTAATACTCTGAGCCCACTGTTGTGCCTGTACTTGGCTTTTAACAGTGGAACTGATTGATGAGAAAATGTTGACTGAAAGAAAGTCGCAATTAAACAGCAATTAAAACAACTTCCGTAAAAATGTGGAAATTAGAAATTTTAGGTGGGTTAGTCTATATATTTACTTTCACCGTGTATGTTGTATAAGACCAAAAGGAAATTGGTCAGAAAGGTCCCAGTTTAAGACCACTAATTACAACTCTGCCTTTCAAAGAAACCATGACTGAAGCAAAAATGCAACAAGTGGTCTCCTTCAAACAGTACAAATCTGCTAGAATAACCAAAGCCACAGCCAATCCATGTAAAAACACTTCAAAGTGAACGTATGTCTCTCAAAAAAATTAAATAAAGAAATAAGAGAAAAGAAAGAAAGATTTTTTTTTTTTTATGAAAAATGCTGCACTGTTGACTGATCAATACATCTAAACAGAAACCGTATCCATCTTTTTAGTATACCTTCAAAATTATTTAAGTACATTTATAAAACAAAAAACACTCAAATTCAGACAAAAAATAAGTGACAATCGTGTTCGTATGCTCCATCTCTATTTTTGGCTTACCTGACTTAAGGTTAGACAGGAACCCTTCAAAAATGCACACACACATTGAGACACTCACATCTCACATGTGCACACACTCATGGACAGATAGACACACTTGGTCCATATATTTACACACACACACACACACACACACACATTGTTGTTAATCTAACAAGGTCATCTCAGACACTCCTACAGAAGAGCAAGGGGCTGTGTGAAGGTGGACAGAGAAGACATCTCCACTCACTGTTCCAGAAACCCCCTACTCTCTCCTCTGATCTGCACGTGCTGCACACACATTCTGAAACAACCCACTGTGTCAGGCTGACATTACACCAAGAGGGCATTTCCCCTTGAACTGGCATATGTCTGAAAATGATTTGCATGCTCAGAAAAAAGGCAGCATTTCTCATCATGAAACGGGGCCAGACGTGGCCTAAAGGTTAGTGGTGCAAGCCTGGGCCTGAAAGATCGCTGGTTCAATCCCCCGGATGGGCAGAATAAAAATGGTCGTGGGGGAAGTGAATGAACAGCGCCCTCCCCTCCCTCAACATCCGTGGCTGTGGCCTTAACCCCCAACTGCTTCCTGGGTGCCGTGGCAGAAAGAAATGGTCGTGGGGGGAGTAAATGAACACCCCCCTCAACATCCGTGGCTGTGCCCTTAACCCCTGGGTGCTGTGGCACACACAGAGTGTGTGTGTTTGCTGCCAACGGATGGGTTAAAGGTAGAGTCCTTATTTCCCTCAAAGGATTAATGAAGCCTCTACCTCTCAAACTGTGTCATGTTGCATGCAGCATGGTGTTACATGGATGTGAATAGTGTTTTTAAGATGGTAATTTTCTGTTTCACATACAATATCATTCAAATATTTTGGAAGTTAAAAAAGAATTCTGATTCAGGTTCAGAAATCTGCATCAGTGTCACCTTGTTATCTCTCCCTCTGTGTTGACTGTTTCTGAATAGGTGCCTGACACTGATATGATCATATCTCTTCCTAATCGTGACCAGCAAGTCTGTGCATGGTAGCTGTGTTCACTCGCATCTGGCACAAGAGTCTCTGATGAGAGGCCCAGATGGGCAGCCTGCGAGGTCTACACAAACATGACAGCTTCCACTTATCTCTGCACTTTCGGAAATGACAATGGAGGCCCAGGGAACCGAACCTTAGTTTCTTTTTAAACGTGCAAGCACTCCAAACAAAGCTGTCTCGTGATTCGATCTGGTTTTAATGATCATTTCCCTTTCCTGTTCTCTCTATCATTTGACCGTGTTCTCAGTCTGGTGCTCTGGAGATAACGACAACCCAGGACACCGTCAAAAAGGTTTTCTTTAAAGAGCTAGAAATTCATGCGGTTGGTCTGTTTGGAACCTTGAGGTTTTGTCAGTCCAAGACACACCTCTAATTTATGGAGTGTGAGAATGGGGTAGCTTTTCTTAAAAGCATAATTTTCTTGCACTTAAGAGCAGAGGAAAGAAAAAGAAAACAATGTGTTTTTAAGTAGAATGAGATCTTTCCTGCTAGCTGGAAATATTTTTTTATAAAATCTCAAGGTAAAGGAAGCCTATAAAATACCCACTTTTTTACTCCATACATAAGTGTGTAAATCCATTGAGCGAATCATCTTGCTCATTTATCTATTTCTTAAATAATTAAAAAGGATCCTGTTTTTTGGCAGGTAAACAGTAATGCCTTAGCGGTTAGGTGGTAGTTGTGAGACACGTTGCTGTTGAAGTGCAAGGTGGAGGAGAGCAGTGGAGCCGCCCGCGTCAGCGATCAGGTTTGCCTTTGGCAACCAGAAATGCCCAAGGAGACGTGCTGATTAGAGTCCCATGTCAGCAGGCCACTGCCACAGAACAATGTGCTATTTATGGAGTGAAAGGTGATAGAACAACATAAGGCTAGCTACAATGGGCACTGGCTTTAAAGCATGTTAGTCCTGATTTTACCCATATTCATTGACGTACTGTATGCTTCTGGTCTCGCTGGGTGGCAGTCGCCTTTGAAGGTCACTGTTTCAGTGTACTGATTGAAGGTGTGTCATTTACAGCTGGTTTTGTTATTGTACTATTTAGCTGATGCTCATCACTTCAGCTGATAGGTCATCAGCATAAGTGACTAGTTTTTTTTATTCTCTTTCAAAGTCCAGTCAATGATGCTTAGCAGTGTAACAGGAATAGTATAGACTAGTGTTCTGAAACCTAGTAGAATCAACCCTCC
Source organism: Clupea harengus (assembly GCF_900700415.2). Taxonomy (NCBI): domain Eukaryota; kingdom Metazoa; phylum Chordata; class Actinopteri; order Clupeiformes; family Clupeidae; genus Clupea; species Clupea harengus. Next base: position 2,469,208 of record NC_045163.1, on the reverse strand, counting down.
CAAGTGAAGAGTTAGAGGTTAAAAGCCATCTCCATTATATCATGATTCTATATCACACCCTTAGGCACAGTAGAGATGTATTGATTTTGCATCATATATTAAATGTTTTTAATGTTCATGATGGGGAATCTGGGGAGATCAAGCCCATGGCAACCTGACATCGGGCAGATTCAAGCTTCTGATTCTCCCACACAGAGGGCGCCTGACTGGCCAGCATTCCTGTGCTAAGATACAGTTAACAAAAAAAAAGTAAACAGTACAACTGTAAACTGATTAAATGTAATTTGGATTACAGTCAGATTATAGATAAGTACATAGGCTAATCAGCTATTTTTATTTCTTGGCAACATTTATCATGATATTTAAAGCACTTCCATTTATTGATTTAATTAATTAATCCATTGGCATCTTCATGTATTCTTTTTTAAATTATTTCATGTACCTCGATGTTACAGTGTCAACATGTGGTGGAAGAAGGCATCCATGAGCCTACTGGCAATATTGTTACATTGTATTTTAAAATATCTCAAGTAAAACTGTGCAAGGCAATTGTGCATTTTGTTGACAGGAACTGCTAAAACTTTCCTTCCCTGTAGACTTTCGAGAACTTTCAATTGCTTGTCTCTGCTTCAAAAAACCGTAGCCTAGGGTTCTGTGGATGTCCATGAATCTTGCAGTGATGGCTCATCAGCGTGCTCAGCTGTCACGTCAACATGGAAACCCAGGGTGAGGATTTCATTAGCTAAGTAAACATTAGCTGACACTGAAGTAGGGGATCATCAAAAGATAATGCTGACTATAGCACTAAAACCTAGTATGTATTAGTATCTTAGATTTTAGTGAAACCATTTATCAGACGTCACAAATACGAATTATTTTACACAAATTGAAATAATATGCTTTATAATACACATTTTAGTCTGTATTAACTTGCATCTCAATTTAGTGTTAACATGTATTTAGGGATTTTAGATTAATACTCTAGTTACAATGGAACCAATCAAGCCCTGCCCTTGACATTTGATCTTCAAATCAGTATCCGTATTTTTTATATTTTTGCTTTATCTGGACATGTTTTATTTCTTTGAGTATTATCTGTCTATATCTCACAGGAAAACAGGAAAGTCCATCTCAGCCTAGTGTCAAAGAGCAACACTAAGACTTACCTTCTGTCTGAACAGAGTGAAAGTTGATGTTGTGGGTGTACTGACTCTCAGGATGAATCTCTCTGGCTGGAAATGTTTAGTCTGCATTTCTTAAAGCAGTGTGTTTTCTGATAGGTCAAACACTGTCCTAGTTTTCTATTATCCAGGGTCCTCAAGGATACGGGTATAACACGAATATAACCAGGGTCCAAGGTTTTTACTGGGGACTACCTCCATCCCATTCATCAGCTCTGCATCCCACAGATTCATATGTGTTTTAAGCTAGGTGCTAGGGAACATACTTTAAAGGGAATAAGCATCGCCATACCCATTTGACACCAATTTATATTCAATTTATATTTTTGCATAGACCTACTACATACATACTAAATGGCATAATTATAATAACTAGCAATTCTGCATTTCCTGTTCAAAATGGCCTTCTTGCCTCTCCTCTCTCTCTCTCTCTCTCTCTCTCTCTGCCTGTCTCAGTGGTTCTCGAGGGTTGATATGCATTCAGTAATGTTATTTTGTACGGGGTGCCAAGTGTTACATACCTTACTTCATATACAGAATGCATTCTTTGCCACCACAAGCATTCATTTTTTTTTAAACCACTTGCACTGAATTGCTTTTTGATGTGTTCTGTCAATGTAAGCAAAGGCTGCTTGAACTTCTTCTTGTTCTTTCGTGAACGAGATGTGTTCTGTAATTTGCTGCCTTACGGAATATATCAGGACCAAAGAACTTTTGTGCACGTCATACTTTCCGTCCCATATCAGAATGGCACAGAATGATCATACTCTAGCACACTGTGTATTTCCTGCCACAAAACTATGAATGTTGGCCTAGAATATCTACTAGGTTTACAGAATAACGTTTGTCTATTAAATGTGTTTTTTTTTGTAAAGTAAATTCAGTCGTTTGTCCACAAAACGAAAAGTACAACAGTCAATCATACTTAATGCTATCCAACTAGCCATCTGATATCAGTGCTACCCAATGGTATCTTACTTTAATATTGTCACAGCTAGCTAGCAAGCCTCTTCCTTTTTGGGGACTTATCTCGCACCTTTATTCTGCATTGTCTTATCAACCTAGCTAATGAGTCGGCCAGCAGACCAGTTTTAGTTGGCTTATTCAGTTTGTGACATTTTCAATTCTTTCCCTCTTTGTTTAAATGAATGTATGAGTATTTATCTATCAGTGAAAAGTTCAGGTCTTTAAATTTAGAATATTAAAAAGGCATTGAAGTGTGACACTACATTTCGCATTAAAATTCTTCAACATCTAAACCTTAAACACTTGTTAAACATAGTATGGCGAGCTAGCCAAGAAGAATGCATAGTGTGACAGAGATGTCAGTTTTAATACAGCTCCTGTGCACCATACATTGCACGACCCCAGTACTGCCAGTTTATTGGCTACCAGACCACACACAGAACGAGGAAACAGGAGGCAGGTCTTATACTCTGACATGACTAAGACACTGATGCTGCACAGACACACCGACTAACCGAGGGGAGCTGACATACAGGCATATACAGCATAACAGATGGACGAACTGATAGTGGTTACACGCTAACAGTAGACACAAGATGGATTCGCTACTTCATCCCGCTGGAACTAGTCTCGTACTAACGTACGAAAGGGCTACCCCTTGAACGCTACAATAGCTTGTACATGCAGAGCTTAACAGTGATCAAATGTGTAATTTACAAACGATCACCCGTTTAGCTGTCCATGTCTAACTTTGCTAATCGCTTGATGATCAAGTGTTCAAAATGAACCACCTGCTGCATGTTCTCATTCTATTGGATGAGCCAGACCTCTACGACCTTTCGTAACTCTCATGTTGTATGAGTACAGTTTGAAGCCTACACTAGATTGCTTCTATCAGTGAATATTCTCAATTCCCGTTGGCAGCGAAGATGTCCTTCTGTCTCCTCTTGAGCAAATTCAAGTATTGCAATGCAGCCATTTTGCAAACTGCCCAGACAAACTGCATTAGACATCTGTTAAACAAGCCCCCATTGATGCCTGAAGTGTTTTCATTGTCACTCAATCACAGGTGACCGACATTTACAGTTTTTCTCGATTGCTTTCACACATTTTGCGAATCATGGGTCAACTTAATCTAATGCTCACATCTTCTTTGCACAGCAAGAGTCTTTTCTGGCGAATGGGTTAACTATTTCTCATTGCTTTCACACAAATTTCTTTGAGTTTTAACACACTTTTCAAAACAGTTAACACACTTCTCAGAGAAAGACACGAAACCTAATTGAATAACCATGTCAACACATTGCAAACACCTAGTAGCAGCCAACTGAAACTGCTTTCTATATTCTAAATATCGTCAGCACCTGTGTGAACTCTCTGTGCACAACTAATCAAGTAGTTCTCAACCTCTAAAAGAGGTCAAAAGATTGAAGTTGATACCAAGCATGGATCGAGGAGGCCACCACCAACAACCTCAGCAAGTACAAGGACGAGGACAAGGAAGAGGCTGTGGTAGGGTAGAGGGGCCCCTGTCAGGGGACGTGGCGTTCATGTAAGATGCTCTAATGAAATTACAGTAGGGCAACAGTCATTGATCACGTAGTCAATCATGACCTCTCCATGAGAGAGGCTGGCCAAAGGGTTCAGCCATACCTGAGCCGTCATACTGTGGCATCAATTGTTTGTACGTTCGGCAATGACAATGACACTTTGCTGGCCTTTGCAGTCAATTTACTGTACTGTGTGTCACTGTATTTGCACTCTTGGCAACAACCATTTCTATACTTTTGTAAAGTGTGTTGCCACAATACAATGTAGTACTATAGTTTCACTAAAGTAATTTACTACATATACGGTAGAAGTCTGATTACTGTATATTTACAGCCTATTGCACTATTTTTACAGAATCAACACACTGGCCCACACTGGTGGCAGGGGGAGAATGTTCACTGCAGAACAGATTTGACCTTTTTACTGTAAATTGAAACCTGTCATTTTGACTTCTTACAGTATATACATGTAATGTGGAAAAATGACTGCAATAAATATTTTTGTGTCAGAATCTTTGCCATTTTGTACACAGTAGAACAAATGTAAATCAATGGTGTTGACAGGTCCTTGTTTAGAATATCTGTTACATGTATAGTATTTAGCAATACAAAAACAGAACAATAATATTTTTCTGTATACAAATTTTCAGATTTCAAATACTTTCTGACAGTACATGTATATTCCCTAAGTAAGAGTGCTCAGTACAAAACCCAAATTGTAGTATGTTGTCAGTGGTAAAATAGTCAATACTATGAGGGTGTTGCACAAAAGTTGAAGTGATGGTTTCAGAGGTTGATATTGATAGCTGTAGTTTGAGTTTTGTTATCCATTGTTAAATAAATGACAAAACATACATTTTCAATTGAGCACAAATTGTAGGTTTTGATGGAAATGTTTGGTTTTGATGGGTGTGTGATACGTTTTGAGAAGGTGGTGTCATTCTGCAAACATCATAAAGTGTTTTGGTCATTTCAGCTTATGTTAAGGGCTGTGTGTGAGCTGTTTTGAAAATGTAAACAGTGAATGGAAAAATGTGCCAAAGCAATCGAGAAAAACTGTAAACGCCTCTTGCTTAAACACCCTTCATAATTTGGTGATTCATTGTGAACACCTGATTACCATGTGTTTAGCCAAGGTAGATGCGTCTAAGAGAAGAACACCCTTCATACATTTGGCCCCCTAATGTTCAAACGTAAGTAGGACTGCTCATGTAGCAGTATCAAGTGAAAATTTGAAATATCCTTTTGCCAATTCACTCAGACGTACAGACAGAACTTTTGTTTTGATCATGGAGCAGTGTAGTGCTGAACACACAGTCGATCCTTGGCGTAGTGATTTAAACACAGCACGGGCATGAGAGTTGGAGGTTGTCAATGGGTGTAACCCAACATCCTTAGCTTGGGAAAGTCATATAAGGATTGCCACCCTGCAGAGGGCCTGAGCTGAGGAGAGGCTAGCTAACTGTCCATGGCAGACGTGTGCTGTGATGTGCCAGACAGACTGCTGGGACACACAGGTTAGCAGATGGGTTAAGCTCAGTTTTGGTTCAGCATTAACGTGGTCAAGCTGGTATAATCAGAATGTAGTGTGCTGACAGCTTTCACTCTGCAGAAACTATGAATATAACTAGTAATTTACCAAAACTGGTTGTGCAAAATGTGGGTTTCTGTGTATTAAAAGTGACATGGAGACATTTGTGACTTTGTGGGTTGTCTGTACCTTCATGCATTTATCTGTGCATGTGCGTTTGCTGCAAATGTCTGCATGCATGTACAGTATTTGTGCTTGGCTTTGAATTATCAGTGTCCTTCCAGTCTTGCTTTGTGTGTGCGTGAGTGTGTATGTGTGTGTGTGTTTGTGAGAGAGAGAGAGAGAGAGAGAGAGAGAGAGAGAGAGAGAGAGAGAGTGAGTGACATGTTCTATGAGCAGCGGAGCCTGCATCCATGTCTGGTGTATTTGGGTGGGAGTGGGGCAGCCGGCCGGCTCTGGCCCGTGGGCCTGGCAGGGGTGGGAGGGTGGGAGGGTCGGGTGCTGGCCCATCTGCATGCACGCAATTGTAGGTTGCCTCTGTGTGCGGAGCCTAAAACTATGATAAATAATGAGGGCGGCGGATCCTGAAATAGCCTCCCCCCTCTTCTCTGTGGTCCGTCCTCAAGAAGCCCTCGTCCAGCCGTGACTTTTCCAAGTGAACCCTCCCTTCTGCCTCCTCCGTTTTGGTTAGCATCCTGGCTAAATTTGTTTGCCGGGTTCCTGTAATTAAAGCGCGTGCTGCTGCAGTTTCTCGATACACGCTGGCAGCTGGCTTGGCTTGGGCTTTTGCATGCCGCTCCCCAGCACTGCCCGGGCGGCAGTGCATTGTCTGATTATTTACGAGGTGGTAGTGTTCGCTAACGAGCGGCCATTATTATAGCACGGCATCATTTGTCAATGAGAGGAATGCAATCAGGTTCTCCATTCACAACTCACAATATTTGATACTACTCTGAATCTAATTGTTTTCCCACTATGCTTTTACCACCTATTGATACAATACCCTCCTTTAGTACCATTTTATATACATCTATTTTACATTTCTGTGACAGGTCATATTTTCTCATGCCAAAACTACCTGACTAAATACAGGCTTAAAATGCACAATGTGCCTTCCTCTTCAACCCCCATCCCCCTGATCTGGAGGCCTGGAGTGTGGAGTGTGGAGTGGGCTGCAGGGAAGAGTGTATAGAGAGCTTTCTTTCTCTTCTATAAAAGAACATCTGAGCCATATTACCTCAGCTCTCCATCCGCCCAGGGAAGGGGCCTGCATAGTGCGTCCACCGCGCTCGCTCAAACGCCCTTTTTCCATTGCCTTCAACACTGAATCATAACTTGCGTAAGAAAAACACACACACACACACACACACATCCACACACACACACACACACACACACACATCCACACACATGTACACACCCCATGCTGTCCAACAGAAAGCCCACTGCTGTTGTTTCTATAACTTGATCCAGAAGAAGATATTGTAGCATGTTGAGGGTGGGCTAACAGAACCTCCAGGCAAGAGACTGTTGCGTCGCCTGCCAGCAAGCATCGGGTGTTGTGTTGTTTGTGCTGCAGTGGCCAGGTTGTGTATCGTTTTTGTGTGTAGTCCAAGTGTCTGTGATTGTTTATCATGATGTATGTATGTCATTGTGACGGTGACCTCTGACCTTCCCTCCTGTCTCTCCATCGATGTGTGTGTTTCCCTGGTTGTGGTTGCATAATGATAAAAGGCCTGTGGCCATTAAAGAACTACGCCAGTGTCGTCATGAGAAAGACTCAGAGGCACACAATACATTTCACAGGATTCCACTGAATATTGATTTGTGTAAATAACTTCATCCAGTGACATCTGGATAAATGCCTTTGCATTTCAAACATGCAGAAGAACCACAAACTCTGGACATTGCTGCACACGATCTGGGCCTCACCTATTAGCTAATGCTTGTGCACTAAATCACTAAATGCAAATGTGTGATTGCAGAAGAAATGAGTTGAAAGTTGGGGTGAATAGAATTCCACAAAATACCAGTGTTTATTCCAGTCACCAGCCACACTCTGCCGTTAAATCATATTTAGAAAACCTGTCGAGAAGAATAGGCCCACTGACCACTGGGGTCGTCTTACAGGAGATTCAGACCAATGAATTGTACCCTGCACTGAAGCCTCTGAAATAGACATGGAATGGAAATGAGCTGGGCTGTGCTGAGAAGGTCATGCTGAAGGTCATTCTATGCTAGGTCACGATCAATAGCAAACGTCTGTCAGCTGCCATATTCCATACATTCAAAATAAGGTTACCAAAAAAAAAGGTGACTTCCAGTATTGAAAATTAAGAAAGAAATATGTTAATAGAAGACTTCCTAAACCCAGAGAGTCAGGGGTGTTTGGCCATGAAAAACAAAATGGAATCTTATGATCCCCTTGTCCTCATGTGGCAGAGATTTATGATTTCTGACGAGCTCTTTGATTCTGCGCGCGGATGAGAGGCAGAGAGGCAGTCATTTCTGTCGGCGCGGCGCGGTGGTTCGCCGATCCTCGCCAGCCGTATAGCAGCAGCGCCTGCCCTGCACTCCCTCTGTGCACAGGCCGGCTATTTTAACAGCTTCCACTGCAAACCCACAATCACTCACTGACCGGCCGCCCCGATGCCCCCACGATCATTACGTGGATATTGATAGTCCGCAGTAATAATTATGTAGAGTATATATATTATATTGCACCACATGTGGTCATCTCAGTCAGGGAAACACTAAACAAGTAATCGTGGTTGTAATGATACCCTCTCTCCTCCCCTCCCTCGTCTCCTTAGAGCTCAAGCACACACGCTACTTGTGTACTCCTGTTTTTGTATTGGTCTGTCTAGTTTTTGCCTGAACATGTCAAAGGATGAACCATCCTTAGGTTAACATAACATGAGTTTGACATACTGGTCCCACCCAGTACAACAAGTTAAGACCATCAACCAAATGGTGGCTCTGTGACAAAAACAAATCATAGTTGCAATTGTAAAATTTGTAATTGGAGAATCGTGTTGGTTAGAACCCCTCAGATTTGTTTTCCACATATCTGACACACATGTGATATTGAGTAAAACACATAATATACATCACATTATATACATTGTGTGAATCAGATATAGGTTGCCTTCATGTGTGATTCTGAATTCTGATACAGCTCCTAAAATCCATATCCTTTCGACTCTTTACCATGTACTCTGAGTTAAGACTAGGAGTCAAGCCATAGCCCACTGTTATGCACAAATAAGACCAGGGTCGAGCCATCTTGCTATTGCAATACCTGCAATACAAGAACTTCCACAATATAACCAGGGTTGGGGAGTACCTAGTTACATGTAACAGAGTTACGTATGTATTTAAATAAGAAAATAAATTAATACATTGATAAATTAATTAAAGTCAACTGAGAGAAAATATGTTATTAAATTACAGTTACTAATCAAAATGTTGGTGATTACAAAGCGGTTACATCCGAATATATTCTTTTCGGTAAAAAAAAACTTTAAAGCCTATATGTAGACTATAACATTAATTATGTTGCTTTGCCTATTTCTGCTATCTAGACAGGCTCCATTCATTTGGCAATATGAATTCAAATTTTGAGTGTTGTTTTTGATTGGTTCTCCTGAAAAGAAGTAATTGCATGTAATAATTCACTTTGGTGAAGTAATGAAAACAGTTAGATTACTTATTACATTTTTAAGTAGTTATCTGTAACCCATTATTTTTAATAGTAACCTTTCAAACCCTGTGTATTACTAAAGGTTAATAGATGGCATAGTGTTCGATAAGCAGAATATATGCATGCAGAAGTGGTAATGCAGCCACCATGTAAAGTGAAGTGTCCGTTACACCTCGTCTAACTAACGTAGCTCATGTTTACTGTCGATTATCATGAACTGTTGCTCAGTATGGTGAGGATTCCTATTAATGTATGGAAACATGATTTCATATCAATGTACAATTCTGAGGTACTGAGACAAGCCTGCAGATACTGAATGTTTCTCACGTATTTATTCCTCCAGAGCATTTACAGGGAAATACAGAACTGTGTACTTAATTATCCACTGAGGGAGACAGCCGAAACACTGTAAGGCATATGTTATTGATTAGAGGAACCAAAGAGATGGGAATGAGATTCACATGGTAGTTTAACATCTTCTGGTGGATACCAAAACCACAATTAACCCCTTGACAGCACCTGCAGCCTTTACACAGGTCGAAGACCAAATGATAGTTTACCACCTGTCCTCGAATGCAATGCAGTTATTATTACAAATGTATTATTTCTTTACATAAACAAATACAGACAAATTACAGCACAACCATGCTTAGACACAGCTGAAATGACAATTTACCCATCTCAGAAACAGAAAATTGTATATTGTCTGAGGATCACATTCATCATGAAAATATATTCTGCAAGGTCGTCCAGAATTGCGATATACAGTTATCGTACTGCACAACTTATATACATAGCAAAAATAAGAACTTTTTTCCACAGAACCACAAATTATTTAACTAAAAGGATCAAATGACAAACCACAAATTTCTTTGTGAGGATGGGTAAACTACTGTTGATGTGCTAAGGTGTGATGCGCTTTAGCAGTGAGGCTATCAGTTCAAACATGGGATTTCTAAAAGCTGTGCTAAGAACCCACTGCAGGGTTAAGTTCATGTGAGCCTTGAGGCTTTGGCAATACCACTACACACCTTTACCCCTCACCCTGGTGAGGAGAGCGAATAGTGTAGCAGAGAGAGAGAGGGAGGGAAAGAGGGAGGGAGGGAAAGAGAGAGAGAGAGGGAGAGGGAGGGAGAGAGAGAGGGAGGGAAATAGAGAGAGAAAGGGAGAGAGAGAGGGAGAGGGAGGGAGGGAGAGAGGGGGGGGGGGGCTGTGCGAATCTGTGTAGGAGAGGCTAAGAAAAACATTCCGGCCTGGCAGCTCCACTGCAGTAGTGGAGGAGGGGAGAACAAGAGAGAGAGGGCTGGGGGTGGGTGAGGTATCTCAGGGAGAGGAGAGCATGGTTAGATCACATTCCTCTCCCTGTCTTCTCATGCATTGGGTTGTAGGGCCTGGCAGGGACACAGAGGGGTGTGTATTTGTGTGTGTGTGCGAGGGAGAGGGGAGGGGAGGGGAGGGGAGGGGGCAGCTGGTGTGAACCAGTCCGACCGCTTCAGGGGTGTGTATCTCTGGCACCGCCTCTCTCTGGGAACCGCTGGCCCTCTGAGCCTTGCCATCCCTCTCCCTCCGACTCGTTCTCACTCTCGATCACTCAGGGTTTCTGTCTTGTGTCTTTGTGTGTTCATATCTGACCATACTTGCTTAGAGCTCAGGAGATTCCTGTCCCAACATGATCTAGATGATGATGACGCCTTGACATGGTGTAAAAAAAAAAAATGAACTGTCCCTTCCCATCCTTGATTTGTCTATTGCCACTTCATGCCAGTTCTGTACAGTGAACTTGTTCATCATTTAGGTCCTTCTGAGGCCCAATGATTACGGCTGAATTTCATCACTCTTCCTCAGAGTGTCACTCTTCCTTTTTGGCCTCTAATGACACTGGCATTTTTTCTAAGTCAGCTGCCAGGACTCCTACCAATGAACAAGGTCCTCTGGCGATAATGGTACAGTTGTAGCTATTAGTCCTGAGTGTACTTCATCGGCTGTAACTGCACCATTCCTCTTCCTTCTATGACCGAAGCTACCAGCCATCCACTTTACATTTTACATTTAGTCATTTAGCAGACGCTTTTGTCCAAAGCGACGTACAAGGGAGAGAATATTCAAGCTACGAGCAATAGAACCTGGTGTAACAATAAATAACTACTACTTTACATAAGAAATATAACAAAATGAAATAAAAAAGAAAGAAAGAAGTGCAGAAATGTAACTGCTGTAATTGCAAGTTAAGCACTAGTCGAAGTGCCAGTTAGGACAGGAAGTGCTCTCTGAAGAGTTGGGTCTTCAAGAGCTTCTTAAAGGTAGAGAGGGACGCCCCTGCTCTGGTAGTGCTGGGTAGTTCATTCCACCAACGTGGAACTACAAATGAGAATAGTCTGGACTGCCGTACTTGCACAGACGGCACTGCCAAACGACGCTCACTAGAAGAGCGCAGCATCCTGGGTGTAACATTTGCCCTTACAAGAGCATTTAGGTAGGTGGGAGCAGAACCATCAAGCTTCTCCACTTCTCTTCCTGCTTCTGGTTCCACTGCCACTTGCACTTGCTTTTTCAAGCATCCGTCCACTAGTTTTCATTATCCTCTCACCTTCAAATAGATCACAGGTTGTATGACGGTATATGAAAATACAGTTGGTAAGCTTCCCTTTGCCCTGTGTAGGATTGGGCTGTATTCAATTCAATTCAATTTTATTTATATAGCGATAAAACAATAAAATTGTCTCAAGGTGCTTTACTGAGCCCAGAGCCTGAACCCCCCCTGGAATCCCCCTTATTTGTGTTATTAAGTGTTAAGGTGGAACACCACATTAGGTAGTCCAACCATGCTTAATGCTGTTATGCCACCTGTTTGGGAATAAAATATGTGGCAAGACAATATGGCCAACAACATCTTTACCACAACCAACATCCCTCTCTGGGATTGCAATTCTCTGGCCTTGGGAGTGGTGTATGACATAGGACTGGGGTGAAGGGGGGGAGCAGTGGGAGAGAGGACAGGAGCAGAGCAGCTGTAGGCCTGCGTCTGGGTGGGGGGTGTTTGTGTAAGGGAGTGTCTCAGCCCGAGTGCATCCTGAATGTGACACATGAGGTCGACCCTGCTCTTGAAAGACGGACGGACGCTGCTGACTGCTGACTGCAATTTACTGTGAAGTTGAGCATAGGTGCCCGCCACAGGAATAAATGTGTCATCCATGACATTTACGTTGCAAGTAACACATCTCTCAGTAAAGCCAAGCAGGTGTCAAATGTGAAGTGTATATTTATACTTTATGTGTGCTTTCTTTGTATATGTAGGTCTGCAATGGTGATTTTTTTTTCTCAAACAATGACATGCTCTTAGTTTTTTCAGATTCAGATTTTAATTGTGCACAATGGTGCACATTCTATGGTACATTTACTGTAATTCATTCAGTTTCATTTAATGTGGAGATACAGGGGAGGTTATGTAGAGCAACTGAGACAATTACCGATTACCAGCAAAAACTATGTGGCACACAACCTGCACGCAACAGGATGAAAGTGCCAAGCAGTGTGTGTTTTTTGGCTGGGGGTGGGGGGGTGAGTGTGTGGGTGGAAATGGTAGTTTCTGTCCTGTCAGCCAAAAAAACAGAGGTTATCATTTTCTGTGCCGTTCACCACAGGTTTGAGACTTTGTGAAAGGGAAGAGAAAAAGAGAGATAGAAAGGCAGATGGGCTTGAAATGTGTCATTCAACAGATTCAACTCACTGAGTATGTTTCTGAGGGCCTGTTTCTCAGAAGATATCTTGAACTTTTTTAAAACTACAGATTGGGCATGCAAAATAGGGTAATTTATCTACCTATCCATGTCACAATAGATTTGCACTTTGTAAGCTAGTCAACCCAACGCAGAAAGGCAATAATGAACAGCTACATTTGAAAAAAATGGTCCTGCAAATCACTATCAGGGGTCCAACCATTTGTTGAGCAAATAGGATTAAAACACACAATGATTTTTAACATCTCAAATGATTACGGTGGTGTGTTGATAGAGTTAGTGAATAGATCCATGAAATAGATTATTTTTTCAACTGCATTTCCACCCCCTCAGAGATTCAAAACTGTGAATAGGTCTTTACACAATGCAATCACCAAAGAATAACTCATTTATAATCAGCGATGAATAAAGTCACATGAAGAATATCAGATTAAGCATACATGGGAGAAGGCAGCAGGAGTTGTTTGCAGTTACTCAGTGCATTGAAGGAAGTCATGAGGTGATTATCTTTATGGTGCACACACCTGTTTTTCAAGTGTGTTGCTCACTAAGCAAAGAACACCCCACACCCTTTCTTGGTGCCCTTTTAATTGCCCCAGTGAGGCTGATAGGGCCCTTCCCAAATTTGAGCCTCCTGGCTTTGCTGCTGGAGACACACAATAGGCAGTCAGAACAATAACAAATCAAAATGAAGGTGGCTACGACTTCAAATAAATCGTGTCAGATCATTTGACGTCATCTGTAAGGCCTATTCTTCAAATTTGAAATGAACATCTTAAATTGACTCATGGTAGCTGCAGATGTAGCTAGCAGATGTAGTCAAAACCAGGCCTAATATTTAGAAGTTACAGCCATAAATTAGCTTAACTAATTGAATAATCCATTGGCTAACTTCATAAGCCTACTTGCTTTTTGTATTATCATGACTGTGCTATACTATGCTATTAAGAAAGACGTCTTTCTTCACATACAGACATTGTGCTCTTTTACATTTCCTTGACTTATGACAGAGCTAAAAGGGAAGACCTTTAACTGAAGACCATACATTTTGGCTCTTTGTTAGTCTCCTGAAATGTGATTGACTTGCATTGAACAGAAATATACAGTTTCAAACTGTAGACCTGAAAGAGCAAAGTGCACCCCATGCATATTTAATTGACTGCACAATGATCAAGACAAGCTATTAAGGTAAACTTATTTAATTCATGCACAGTAGTGCAGTAAGATACAAGAGCATAGAAAAAGGTAAAGTTTGTTAAAATAGTTACAAGAAAAATAATTAAAAAGGAAACTAGAGGTAGATAAATAAAAGTAGAGTGTGTTCGATCAGCTAACAAAAAGCATCTGAGGGGTCTTCAGTCTTGATTTGAAACTGGCTACAGTTGGAGAACCTATGATGTCATCAGGAAGTTGGTTCCAGAGCTGAGCAGCATAGCAGCTAAAGGCTACTTTACCATGTTTAGTTCTGACAGTGGGTATTACCAACAGATTTCTCTCCAGTGATCTGAGAGGTCTAACAGGTGTGTACCACTGAAACATATCTGAGAGGTGATTTGGTCTTGTCCCATGTAGTGATTCATAAACAAGATGTGTCATGATGAGAAGCTATACAAAATCTATCCTCATTTTCCCCCAAATGAGATTATTTCAGTTTTGTGGAAATTTTGAGACATCCAGCTGTTCTAAGGGATTATAGTCATTAGGTGAGAGGGCTAAGTACATTTGGGTGTCATCAGCATAGCTATGAAAGGAAATCATATGGTCTTTAATGATTTGTCCAAGTGGGAGCATATCAAGGTTGAATAATAAAGGCCCCAAGATCGACCCCTGGGGGACACCACAGGTCAAGGATGTTGGTGTTGAGGTATAGTTTCCAATGACAACAATGAAGCCCCTGTCTTGATCTGAATATGAGATGTGCATAGCTGCCTTTACATAACTGCATAGCTTCAGCTCTGACTTTTACATGTCGCCCCCAGGTGGACGGAGAGAAAAAAATGATATCTGCGTTAGCGTTCCCTGTATTATATGACCTGTCATGCTTATGGATCATGGAAATGCTTATGTATAATGTTTATTCTACTCAGTGGTGGAGGAAGTACTGAAGTTTAGTACTTAAGTAAAAGTACAAGTACCCAGGAAGATAAAAGTAAAAGTAAAAGTAAAAGTACTACATCAACAATCCTACTTAAGTAAAAGTAAAAAGTACTTACTTTTAAATTTACTTTAAGTATTAAAAGTAAAAGTACCCACGCAATGGGTTGTCTCTCAATGTCTAGGCTGTGCCATTTTGATAAAGAAATAGCTACTGGTAATAAATGCCTCTACAGATGTCACTACTAGTAATAATTATAAGCAACAACATTTGTTAATTGGAAAGGTTGGTGTACTTATTGTGCCTACCATCTGTAATACTGTTCACACTATATCTTACAATTCTGCAGATGACAAGTTATCTACCAGGGATTATTTGCAAAGTTAATACCATTAAGCCAAACCAATAAAGACACCATGTGATATCTTTAAATCTTTTATTTAATTGTAAACGTGTAAAAAAAGGGAAACATGGAATATGAAAAACAAATGTGATTGTAAAACTGGACAGAACAAGGCACGCTAGCTTGACATAGCTAACCTACCAGCTTTATCTTACCACTACGTTAAATATATAATGAAGGTCCAATCATGTTTTTTTGATGCTATTGCTGTATGTCAACATGCATTTCGCTAGATAACATTATAATATCATGTCAGTAAACGAATTAAATACATATATCAATATTCAAAAGTCAGGGACATTAACTTAGCATAGCAATCACTCTGCTTACCTCGATATGCTACTTTAAATTTGAGGGCGAATTATTGAAGGCTAGCAACTCCTTTTTTTTGAGGGAGACAGGAAACGCATTGAAACCTCTAGGAGTCATTCTTGGGGCCTTTGAACTCAAACATATCTTATAAATAGGGCCAAGGGTGGCTCATATCAGAGGGCTCAGTTCAGGCCGACTCTGGATCAATGTTGAATAGGCAGTAGTCAGGCTGAATGTTCAACTATAACAGGCAAAGCTACCGCTAGTGCTGCTGCCAAACGCGCACTTTGATATCATTGGAGATGATAGAGCCACCTGATTGGTTTAAACTTCCAAAACAGCAACGCAATCCATAGTTTTGTGTAGGCAACATTTTGGCAAAACTATGTTCATAAAATGTAACGAGTAACAGCACATATTGTAGAAATGTAGCGGAGTAAAAGTATAGATAATAGCTGAAAAATGTAATGGAGTAAAAGTAAAAAGTATGCACTATTATTTTTACTTAAGTAAAGTACAGATACGTAAAAATTTACTTAAGTAAAGTAACGAAGTAAAAATACTTTGTTACATTCCACCACTGATTCTACTTGACAGTTATTAAACATGCTACTATTAGCAGATAATGCAGAATTTTTAACGATTATTTACACCATAACCATAGCAATGCTACCCTGTCGTAGGACTGTCGTATTGGATCGGTGATACCAGTTCAGATTTTTTAACGCATGGAGACCTCTGTCACACTTTTTCGGACCCATTCGCATGTGGTCTGCAATTCCCTGTAGGAAATGAATGACTTCCAGTCATTTCAGAGCTAAAACTACTCAACAATGTGAAGTTTACCACTTGATTACTGTACCTGAAATCCCAACCCCGATGTTTTCAATGTCTGTGTTGCAATATATTATGATCAACAATGTCAAAGGTTGCACTAAGGTCCAATAACACTAGGACTGATGGAATATCAGTCACACATTTACAGTATATGCTTTTGCCAACAGCTGTAGATTGCAGCAGACAACAATGTAGATTGTAGTCTTGAATAGACTCATAGCCTAGAGAGTACATTTTACACAGTAATACAGAAGTATGTGTGTGTGTGTGTGTGTGTGTGTGTGTGTGTGTGTGTGTGTGTGTGTGTGTGTGTTTGCATGTCTGTGTTCATTTACTGGACAGGACATAACAAATGAACTGTCTCCCTCCGGTGCTCTCCCACCACCTCCTTGTGTTGCCCCATCCCCTGAAATAGGAGCAGGTTAGCAGGCAGGAGTGCTGGGCGTGCTCCTCCTCTCCCCACCCAAGTAACAGCACAGGTGGATGTTTAGGGATCGCTGCCAAATACTTTTGGTTAAGAGGGAGGGGTGTTGGTAGGTGGGTGTGCACATTTGTTTTGTTTCTCTCTCTCTCTCTCTCTCTCTCTCTCTTTTTTTTTTCTTCTCTCTAACCATACAGTGGTAGGGTTCATTTTCCAATCCCGAATCAGAGACACACCTTCTGTGCAAAATTGAGCTCCTCTCCCACCCCCTCTCCTTCTCTCTCTCTCTCTCTCTCTCTCTCTCTTTCGCTGTCTCTCAGTCATTTCTCTCACTTTCGTTGTGTCTCTGACAGAGGATAACACCCTGCTTCCTGACAGGGACTGAGACCGAGAAGAGCAACAACTCAGAGAGCAGCACAGAAAGGTCAGCAACATCTCTCTCTCTCTCTCTCTCTCTCTCTCTCTCTCTTTCTCCCTCTCTCTCTCATACTCTCTTTTTCCACATCCCTCGAAGTACATTGTGTTACAGGTTACCTTTGGAAAGCTATACAGAATGTGTCACGCTTCTTCGTGGGCAGTTCACTTTTCGCTTTTAGTCATTTGGGCTCATACTGTCTGCTGCCTGGGTTTACCCCACACTTGCTAATGTGAGCCTTACGAGCTATAGCCCTAAGTCCTCAGTCATGTCCTCTCTCTACCTCTGTTTATCTGATTTATTCTCACAGGATGACAGCTGACTAATTTGTTTAGGCCAGTGAGGTTGTGTTTGCAGTCTAAGAGCCCTGAGAATTGACATGCTTCCTAGATTCAAGTTTGCAGTTGCTACCACATTATTAATTGTTATCAGTGTAATAAAGATATCTCATAATCACATTACATTATTACCATTTCACACCTTGGTGTGTGTGTGTGTGTGTGTGTGTGTGTGTGTGTGTGTGTGTGTGTGTGTGTGTGTGTACGTGTGTGTCTGTGTGTCTGTGTACTCAATGAGAAATTGAATACAATATTTTGTACACAATTACTTAGAAATTGCAAAGAAGATATAGCACTATTTAACTGTATTTCTGTTTCAATGATAACATAATTCATGTTGTTTGAATTGAGTATGCACTTATTTGGAAAGCTTTGAGTGTGCACGTGTGGGATTGAGTACAATCTCATGTTAGCAGTGTCCTTAAAGCACCTTTCAGGACATTTTCTTTCCCCAGAAGCAGTAAAAGGTTCAGTACATCAGAACGATTGAAATCACAAACAAGTCAAGTTCTGTTGGTACAGCACACTTTACGCAATTCCACAATCGTTTATGACAACTTTTTTGTGCCATAGCATCCCTTCAGATATATAACTGAAACACTAATGTGATCAAATGTTAGCTGGTGACAACAGCATGCAGTGTGTCAGTGTGCAGATCTAAATCTATGTTCAATGCCCAAATCTGAACCCTCCTGTCAGACAAAGCACTAGGACTATGTTGTAGCCTGCAATATACTCCGATGGCTGTTATACCAATTTGAAGATGCAAAGAAGTTTCCTTACTGTGCAGCAACACCCCAGACAGAGGGAGTGGAGTAAAGAGTAAAAGGCACTTGCCTTCTGTGGAGAGGCAGATAGTTTGGATCAGGTGGGAGAGCAGATGATTGGACGGATTTAATTATTCATCCATTTTTATCGTGGCCAGGTCACGTCCCCCGTGGCCCATGGCCGCCCAGCGATTTCTTTTCACACCAAATGAAAATAGATTATTTTCAGATCACACTCCTGTGTTTGCATTACAGGTAAACTATTCGGCAATTACTCAACTGGTCGATAGCGACGAGATTACGTGAAGCTGCCACCGTGAAAAGCTAACAGTTCAGGAGAGAGGAGGAAGTGAACTCACAGCTGAGGGTTAAAGAATGAGAAAGAAATGAAAGAAAAATGAGCTGGTGATGGGGATGGAGAGACTGAGAAAATTAGAGAAATGGTTAGGGTGAGAGAAAAGGTAGAGGGAGGGAGAGAGAGAGAGAGAGAGAGAGAGAGAGAGAGAGAGAAAAGGGGAGGGAGAAACAGAGGGGTTACACAGGGATAAGATCCACACCTTTGTCTTTTCAGGCACCGGGACTGAAGGTTTATCAAGGTTCTGAACCTGATCCGAGA